>NC_054371.1:233639490-233641990 GCF_017654675.1 Xenopus laevis
CACACCAAACTACATTGACAGTATATATATTATATATACACCACACACACCAACTACATTGACATAATATATTATATACACACCACACACACCAACTACATGAGCATATATATAATATATACACACACACACACACCAAACTACATGACATATATATATATATATACACACACACACCAACTACATGACATATATAATATTATACACACACACAACCAAACTACATGACATATATATATATATATATACACACACACCAAACTACATACATATAGATATATATATACACACACACCAACTACATGACATAATATATATATATACAACACACACAACTACATGACATATATTATATATATATATATTGACACACACACCACCAACTTCGATGACATATATATATATATATATACACAACACACACCAAACTACATGAACATATTATATATATATTATATACACACCACACCACAGCCAAACTTACATGACAATATATATATATAATATTTACACACACACACACCAACTACATGACATATATTATAATATATATATATACACACACACCAACTACATGTGACATATATATATAATATATATATACACACACCAACGGTACATGACATATATAATTATATATATATATATACACACACACAACTACATGACATATATATAGTATAGTTATACACACACACCACACAACTACATGGACATATATATATATATACACACACCACACACCAACTACATTGACATATATATATACTATAATATACACACACACCAACTACATGACATATATATTATATATATAATATATACACACACTCAACTAACATGACATATATATATATATATATATATAATATATACACAACAACCAAACTACATTTGAACATATATATATAGTATATATATATACACACACACCAACTAATGACATATATAGATATATATATACACAACACACACACCAAACTACATGACATATGATATATATATATATACACACACACACACCAACTACATGGGACATATATATATATTATATATAATATACCAAACACACACCAACTACGATGACAATAGATATATATATATATACACACCCACACCAAACTACATGACATATATATATATATATACACACACCACACACCAACTACATGACATATATATATATATACACACACCACACACCAACTTACATGACATATATATATATATATACCGACACACACCAACTACATGACATATATATATATATATTACACAACACACCAACTACATGACATATATATTATATATATACACACACACAACCAACTACATGACATATATATATATATTATAGTATATATATATATATATACACACCACACCAACTACATGACATTATATATATAGATATATATATATATATATATACACACACACACCAAACCTTAACATGACATATATATATATATATAACACACACCACCACCAAACTACATGACAATATATATAGTATATTATATATATACACACACCAACTACATGACATTATATATATAATATATATATACACACACACCAAAACTACATGACATATATATATATATATAACACACACACACCAACTACATGAATATATATATAAATATATATAGTATAACAACCACCCAACTACATGACATATATATATATAAGTAATATACACACACACCAACTACATGACATTATATATTATATATACACACACACCAACTACATGACATATATATATAATATATACCACACACCACCAACTACATGACATATATATATATATACACACACACAACCAAACTACATGACATGGTAGTATATTTATATGATATAACACACACACCAACTACATGACATATATATATATATTTAACCACACACACCAAAACTTACGATGGAACATATATATATATATACACACACACACCAACTACATGACATATATATTAGATATAATACACCACACCACCAAAACTACATGAGCAGTATATATATATATACACACACAACACACCAACTACATGACATATAGTATATATATATATATACAACACACCACCCAACTACATGACAATATATATATATATAATATACACCACACACACACACCAACTACATGACATATATATATATATACATACACCACACAACTACAGGACAATATATATCGATATATATATATTTACACACACACACCACCAACTACATGACACATAATATATATATACACACACACACCAACTACATGACATATATAAGATATATACACACACACACAACCCAACTACATGGGACATATATATATATATTACAACAACACCACACACCAACTACATGGACAGTATATATATATAGTAATAACACACACACCAACTACATGACATATATATATATTATACACCCACACACAACACCAACTACATGACATATATATATATAATACACACCAACACACCACCAACTTACA
>NC_054371.1:233649490-233651990 GCF_017654675.1 Xenopus laevis
CAACACATGACATATATATATATATATACACACACAACACACCACGACATGACATTATATATATATTATACACACACACCAAACTACATGACATAATATATATATACACACCACACACCAAACTACGATGACATATATATATATATATACACAACAACACCAAACTACATGACATATATATAATATACACACCACACCAATCTAACATGACAATAATATATATAGTACACAACACCACCAACTACATGGCACATATATATATATATATATATATATATATATATATTTATATATATTACACACACCAACTACATGACATATATATGATATATAGAACACACACCACACCAACTAATGGCATTTTATATATATATATATACACACACACACCAACTACATGACATTATATATATATATATACACACCACACCAACTACATGACATATATATATATATATACACACCACACCAACTAACATGAACATATATATAATATATAGATATATATACACACACCAACTACATGACATATATATATATATACCACACACACACCAACTACATGACATATATATATATATACACACACCACACCAACTACATGAAACCAAACATAAAATATTTTTAATATATATATTACACACCACACACACCAACTACATGACATATATATATATATATATACACACACACCAAACTACATGACATTATTTATAATATATAACACACACAACCAACTACATGACATATATATATATATATATACACCACACACCAAACTACATGACCAATATAATATATATATAGATATATATATATATATATATATATATATATATAACCACACCACACACCAAACTACATGACATATATATATATATATATATATACACACACAGCACCAACTTACATGACATATATAATATATATACACACACACACCAACTACATGGACATATATATATATATATACACACACACCAACTAAAATGGACATATATATATATATATATACCACACACCAACTAATGACATATATATATATATATATACACACACACACCAACTACATGACATATATATATATATATATACACACACACACCAACTACATGACATATATATATATATATAGTATATATACAACACCACCAACTACATGACATATATATATATATATATACACAACACCAACTACATGACATATATATAGATATACACACACACCAACTACATGACATATTATATATTATACACACAACACACCAACTACAATGACATATATATATATATAACACACACACCAACTACATGACAGTATCATATATAGTATACACACACACACCAACTACATGACATATATATTATATATATATATACACACACACCAAAAAACATACATATATATATATATACACACACACCAACTACATGACACTATATATATATTATACACACACACACCACCAACTACACATGACATATTATATATTATATATACACACACACACCAACTACAATGACTATATATATATATATATACACACACCACCACCAACTACATGACATATATATATAATATATATACACACACACCAACTACATGACATTATATATAATATATACACACACACACACCAACTACATGACATATATATATATATTATATATACACACACACCAACTACATACATATATATAGTATATATATATCATACACCACACACACACACCAACTGACATGACATATATATATATATACACACAACACACCAACTACATGACACTATATATAATATATATATACACACACACACACCACCCACTACATGACATATTTATATATATTACACACACACACACCAACTAACATTACATATATATATATATACACACACACACACACCAACTACATGACATATATAATAATATATACACACACACACAACTACATCGAATATATATATATATCCACACACACACACCCACTACTATACATATATATATATATACACACACACACCACACCAACTACAAGCATATATATATATATATACACACACACCAACTACATGACATATATATATATATACACACACACACCAACTACATGACATATATATATATATATATACACACACACCAACTACATGACATATATATATATATACACACACACCAACTACATGACATATATAATATATACAACACACCAACTACATGACATATATATATATATATATACACACACAACACCAACTACATGACAAATATATATTATATATGTATACACACACACACCAACTACATACATATATATACTATATTATACACCACACACACACCAAAACTACATGACATATATATATATATAATACACACACACACACCAATACAGACATATAATAATATAATATATATACACCACACACCAACTACATGAACTAATATATATATGATAGTATATACACACACCAACTACATGACATATAATATATAT
>NC_054371.1:233656990-233740091 GCF_017654675.1 Xenopus laevis
AACTAATGGCCAATTATATATATATATACACACGACCACACCAACTACATGAACATATATATAATATATACACACACACCAACTACATGACTAATAATATATTATACAAACACACCAAACTACATGACATATATATATATATATATATATACACACACCAACTACATGACAATATATATTATACACACACACACCAATACATACAGTATATATATATATACACACACACACCAACTACATGAACATTATATATATATACACACACACACCACCAACTACATACATATATATATATATATATACACACACACAACTACATGACATATATATATCATAACACACACACCAACTACATGACATTCTATATATATATATAACACACACACCAACTACATGACTATAATATATAATATATATAATATATAATATACATATATATATATATATTATATATATACCACACACACACCAAGCTACATGACATATATATATTATATATAATATATACACCACACACCCAACTACATGACATATATATATATACTTACACACACACACCAACTAACATGACATTAATATTATATATACACCACACACCAACAAATGACATATATATATATATATACACCACCACACACCAACTAATAACATAATATTATATTATATTTACATACACACACCAACTACATGACATATATATATATATATACACACACACCACCAACTACATGACATATATATATTATATATATACTTATTATTATATATATATTATATATATATATATACACACACCAACTACATGACATTATATACATATATATACACACACACCAACTACATACAAATATTATATGATATACACACACACACCAACTACATGACATATATATATATATATACACACACACACCAATCTACATACATATATATATATATATATACACACACACACCAACTACATGAACAGTATTATTATATATATATATATATATATATATATATACACACACCAACATACATGACATATATATATATATAACACACCACACACCAACTACATACATATATATATAATATATACACACACACACACCAACTACATGACATTATATATATATATACACACCACACACCCAACTACATGACAGTATATATATATATTACATCACACCACACACCAACTAAATGACATATATATATATACACACACCAACTCACCATAACATATATATATATATTATACACACACACACACCAACTAAATGACATTATATATATATATTACACCACACACACACAAACTACATGACATTATATATATAATATATATACATACACACACCAACTACATGCATATATATATATATACACACACACACCAACTACTATTGACATATATATATATATATATATATATATAATATAATTATATATATGATACACACACCAACTCACATGACATATATATATATATATATACACACACACAACTACATGACATATATATATATATATATAATATATATATATATTACACACACCAACACATGACCATATATATATATATACACACACACACCAACTACATGACATATATATATGATATATCACACACACACACCACTATCATGACATATATATATATATTATATATAATACACACACCAACTACATGACATATAAATATTATATATATACACACACAACCAACTACATGACACTAATATATATATATATCATACACACACACACCAACTACATGACATATTTATATATATTATGAACACACACAACTACATGACATAATATATATATATATATATATATATTACACACACACACCAACTACATGACATTAATATATATAATACACACACGACCACAACACATGACATATAATATATATATATATATATAATATATATATATTTACACAACACACAACTACCCATGACATATATATATATATAACACACACACACAACTACATGACATAATATATATATATATTATATATATATAATATACACACACACCAACTTACATGACAGTCATATATATATATTATACATACACACACACACACCAAATTACATAGACATATATATATATAATACACACACACACAACTACATGACATTATATATATATATACAACACACACACACCAAACTACTGATATATATATATATATATACCACAGCACACACACCAACTACATGACATAATAATATATATATACAACACACACCAACTACATGACATTATATATATATATATTATACACACACACACCAACTACATGACATAATATATATATACACACACACACCAACTACATGACATATATATATATAACACACACACACAAGTACATGACATATATATTATATATATACACACACACACACCAACTACATGACCCATATATATATATTTATATATACACACACCACACACCAACTACATGGACATATATAATATATACACACACACACACACCAACTACATGACATATAAGTATATATATACACAACACACACCACACCAACTACATGACATATAATATAGATATATATATATATATATATATACACACACCAACTACATGACATATATATATATCATACACACAACAACCAACTACATGACATATTATATATAATATATTATATACACACACACACACCAACTTACATACATATATATATATATGTAACACACAACACCACCACCAACTACATGACTATATATATATATATATATTTATACACACACCAACTACATTGACAATAGATAATATACACACCAACACCAACTACATGACAATTTATATATATATATATACACACCACAGCAACTACATGACATATATATCATATAGTATATATATTACACACACCAACTACATACTATAATATATATATATATACACACACACACACCAATAACATGACAATATATATATATATATACACAACACCAACTGACATGACATATATATATATATATATATATATATATATATACACACACCAACTACATGATATATAGATATATATATACCACACACACACAACCAACTACATGACAATATATATATACACACACACAACGACCAACTACATGACATATATATTATATATACACACACAACACCAACTACAATGACATATATATATATATATATAATATCTATATATACACACACCAACTACATGAACTATATATTATATATACACACACACACACCAACTACATGACAAATATACTATATATACACACACCACACAACTACATGACATATATTATATATATATATTACACAGCACACACACCCAACTACATAGACTATAATATATTATATATATACACCACACACACCAACTACATGACTATATATATATATACACACACCACACACACCAACTACATACATATATATTATATACACACACACCACACCAACTACATGACATATATATATATTTCTACACTAATGTATCACACAAGATATGACAAAAGTTGTGACATAAGAACATTTAAAGGCACATGGAGCCTCATTTATAGCAGCAGGTTATAATGGAAAGTGTTTACTCACAATTCACATTCCCACCCCTCCCAAATCCCAGACTAATTGTGGGTGACACTAATTTGTCTCAAAAGTGTCAGTGAGTAAATGAGCTCCAGTTTGTCTTATAATTCACAAGATGTAATGGCCCTTCTGCAGGATTTCTATTGAATGATGTTAATAAGGGGGATTAGGGATTAATGACTGAATCTCTTCTGTGAGTCCAAAACCCCATAGACCCAACCACTAGTGGAACCCAGGAACCAGCACCACCTCCAACTGTCAGGAATCCCAGGAGCCCCTGTGTCAGTGTGGCAGTTGTATCAGCAGTTGGTGGATGTAAATGACGTTTATGGGAGTCATGAAGTGGCAGGGGCCCCTGAGCATGAGTTGCCCCCATCTAATACGTCTGCCCCCCAATCTGGGCTTTAATGACTTTCTCATTGTACAAAGGCTGTTTGTTGAGGAGATCCCATGTCTGCTCCTGAGAGAAGAACCCGGTTCAGTCCAGAGTTGGTTGAGGAACCAGAGGAACGTTGTCCATTAGAGGAGCAGAGAGAGCGATGGGAGCGCAAGAGACTGACAACAGCCAAAGCCCTGATCCAAACGGAGCGGCAATACCTGGAGCAACTGGAACTGATAACCCGAGTGAGAAGCTCACCTTGTTCTACACAATCCATATTTATGTGTCAGTGTGTGTATTTGTGTGTGTGTGTGTCAGTGTGTGTGTCAGTGTGTGTGTAAGTATATGTGTGTGTGTTCTATTTATTTGTATGCATACCTTATCTCTATGTGTACGTGAGTGTGTAAAGCAATTAGAATAAAGTGTAGTGTTGCCCTGCGCTGGTACAACTCGGGTGTTTGTTGCACAATCACAACTATAGTTTCCATTAATCCCCTGCTTTGTAGCCATTGGGTCATCCATTCAGTGTAAGGGTTAATGGCACAGGTTACACAGCAGATAAGCTCCGTACAATACAATGGGTTTCTGTGTAAGAACTAAACCCACTGTGTCCTACAGAGTTGATGTGCTGTGTAACCTGTGCCACTGAACGGTTGCCCCCATGGCTATCATGTTTCTATTTGCCGCTTGCTCCGTAGATTTATCATGACGTTTTCCGCGCTCGATGCGGTCGGCTAAAAATTGCTGAGACGGGAATCTGCGGCCACATCCCAGAAATCCTTGTGGCAAACAGGTAAGAACCCCCTGTGGATCAGAGGGGGGATTGGGCAAGTATTGATCGACTTGCGGCAGGAGGGGGCTGGCAGGTTTGGGGGACTCATTGTGCAGTGGGGGCTCCTCAGTTCCAGGGGTACATCAGCTGGGCAGAGACATTAACAGGGCTCTCTTTCTCATATAGGCAGTCAGGGGGCCCATGTCTAGGGCGGGAGTTTTAGGGGGTGACCCTCAGGTGCCTAAATAAGGTGTATAAATATATAGTAAATTATACTCCTCCCCATTCCACCACCTGATACTTCCCGGCTAAATTTAGTGACGGAGTTGAGGGGAATAAGGGCTGAGCGTTTGGTGATAAGTGAAGTACATCACACCCATCTACATATGTACTGGGGCCTGGGCTGCTGAGTTCTGGGGCCGCTGAGTTCTGGGGCCGCTGAGTTCTGGGGCCGCTGAGTTCTGGGGCCGCTGAGTTCTGGGGCCGCTGAGTTCTGGGGCCGCTGAGTTCTGGGGCCGCTGAGTTCTGGGGCCGCTGAGTTCTGGGGCCTGGGGTACCGAGTTCTGGGGTGCTACTGGACCCTAATACAGAGCTGGACATAAAGTTTCCCTCATTCAGTTTATTTATGTTTGGATTTCCCCATATTAATTTTCATTCCCAGCTTTCATTGTTATTGATTTCCTTTCCACCGACTTTTATAATTGGGGGGGCTGCACAGTCTGTTCCTTGTGTCCCCCCATCCTGCCCCCTGTCCCCCTGTAACTCTGCCCTGAGAAATGGCCCCCGTGACACAAAACATGTTGTGAAAAATTAGCAGCTAAATACCCCGTTTTGTGGTTCCCCCTTTATACGGCTTTGTCTCTACAGAGTGGGGGGGGTCCCCTTCTTTCTGGGTTCTGCTTCTCCGTGGGTCTTGTTATTCTGTAGCTGCAAAAACCAACTGAAGCCTCTGTGTTTCCAGCTCCCAAGTGATTCATCAGAACAAGCAGAACTGACATCTTGGCGCTGGTACCAGTCTGCACTTTCCATTTGTAACTCTCGTGGCCCTATTAGTGGCTCTATTAGTGGCCCTATTAGTGACTCTATTAGTGGCCTTATTAGTGGCTCTATTAGTGACTCTATTAGTGGCCTTATTAGTGGCTCTATTAGTGACTCTATTAGTGGCCTTATTAGTGGCTCTATTAGTGACTCTATTAG
Source organism: Xenopus laevis (assembly GCF_017654675.1). Lineage (NCBI taxonomy): Eukaryota > Metazoa > Chordata > Amphibia > Anura > Pipidae > Xenopus > Xenopus laevis. Next base: position 233,662,937 of record NC_054371.1, read on the forward strand.
TGGCCTTATTAGTGGCTCTATTAGTGACTCTATTAGTGGCCTTATTAGTGGCTTTATTGGTGGCTCTCTTAGTGGCTTGTTTGCACTTTGAGCTTATTTATTACCCCCCCCCCCCCCGTCCCGTTACTCCAATCGCTCCGTCTGTAACATCACCAAAACCTTATTGGCGCCCCAGTAAAGACTGTATCTCCATCAGATTCATTTAACAGCCCCTGATTTGACTGGCTATTTAATAACAGTTTAGTTGCCCTTTAATAAATCTTGACTCCTTTTTCCTCATATACCTGGAGGATCCCAGCATGGGGCAGAAATTTACTAAGATTAGGCCCAATGGCACAAATAATCCCATTTATAGCTCAAAAACTTTTGGGGAAAAAAGTAAAATAATTCTTGTTTAGTGAAAATTCCTTTTTTATTGGTTCCTTTGTCCTTTAGGCTCCTCCTCTCAGCGATGGATCTCGGTGACTTTGGATCTGGATTTGAAAACTTTACAGAATCTCTGAGTCTGTATAAGAAGCATGCGGATAGTATAGAGCCCACAGTACAGGTATTACAGGTAAGTTCTGATCAGTCTGTATAAGGAACAAGCGGATAGATTCCCCTCACATTCCCAGTATCCGTCCTATGAGCACCCAGTTCTTACGGCTCATTCTTATACCCTCACCCTTGTGTCCCTAGTACCACACGAAGAAGAAGAAGAAATCCTTCATGCGATTCAGGAAGCTCCAGGAATCTCGCTCGGAGCTGAAGGGACGACCATTGGAGCAGCTCCTGGAACTGCCGTTACTCCGTGTTCTTGAGTGAGTGTCACTTTAATAAGAGTCATTGGGAATATTACTGAGTCAGTAACTGGAGCTGCACAGAGAGTTTCTCAAGCACCAGGACTACTAATACTTTGTGTCTGAGGGAGGAGAACTACCCACAGTTTCACTGACTTTACTTTGCACTGGGAAATGCCCTTCTGTCTCAGTTATTTCTTCGGGTTCAGACTGGTCAATAAACAGCTTCTCGTCCATATGATTCTTACATTGGCTTTTCATTGGCTTGTATTGTGTGAATTGTGTTTGTGTGTGTGTGTTTATTGTGGGTGTGTGTATTTTCAGTGGTTTCCTCTCCGTTGCACTAATAAAACGTGTTTATCAGAACGTATTTACCTCTGTGTTCCAGGTACAGACATTACCTGAGAGATTTGGCAGAGAACAGCCGCCCGGGAGCCAGTGACTTTGCCAAACTGACCAGTGAGTATTTAGTCTGTATAGTCACACACAGGGCAGTTGTGTAATACTGTATCATTGCCCATGTCTCACCCATCACTGTCGGACACTGAATGTCAGTCGTTTTCTCCTCCGTGTCCATTGGCTCAGCAAATAACCCTAAATGCTGCCCATTGGCTGAATCAGACCTGCTGAGAAACCCGCCCCTTGTTCATTCCCCCTGCTGCCCCTGATATGTGGGTACCATGCCTGAAGCTGCCACTTACGCTTCTATTCAGTTCTGATTCTTCAGCAGAATCCACTTGTGATCAACGTTGCTGTGATTGGACAAGAGTTTGATGGTCAGATTATAGCAGAAGGGGGTTAAGGTGGCCATACACGGGCAGATAAAGCTGCCGATATCAGTCGTTTGGACCAATTTGACAGCTGATCTGCCGTGTATGGGGGCTTCCGACGGGTCTTCCCGATCGATATCTGGCCACGATATCGATCGGGAAGGTTGGATTTTTACCCGACCGACCCGTCGGAGACGCTTGGCGCATCGTAATTCGATCGTTCGGCCATACGGCAAACGTTCGAATTACCCCCGATATAGCCATGCTGTTTAGTGGCATATCGGGGAAAGATCCGCTCGTTTGGCGATGTCGCCAAACGAGCGGATCTTGGAATCTATGGCAACCTTTAGGGTTCCACACATCAGTGTTTCCTTTAATTAGGGGTTGGCTCAATGTTTTACGGTTCCCCTTATCAGCATTGCTTTTAATTAAGGTTAGGCTTGGTGTATTAGGGTTCAATACATCAGCGTTGCCTTTAATAGGGGTTAGGCTCAGTGAATTAGGGTTCAATACATCAGCGTTGCCTTTAAAGGACAAGAAAAGTTAAACTAAAGAAGTAGCTAGAAATGTTGTACATTTGGGTTTTGTGGTTCTGTACCAGCCCAAGGCAACCACAGCCCTTTAGCAGTAAAGATCTGTGTCTCCAAAGATGCCCCAGTAGCTCCCCATCTTCTTTTCTGCTGATTCACTGATTCACATGCTCTGTGCTGCTGTCACTTACTGAGCTTAGGGAGCCACTCACAATATACAGTACACATAGAATAGAAATGTCACAATATAAGGCTGATTAGTAATTAATACACATAATTACTACATGGCAGCACAGAAACCAGTGCAATTAGCATCAGAATTGAATAATCAGCAAACCTGTAGCATCAGCTTATATTACAGCCAGGGAAGCTCATTTTCTGCTGGATAATTAGTGACGAGCCCTAAGCTTAGCTTCTCAACAGCCAATCAGAGCCCACTGAGCATGTGAGTGTCACAGACACTTTCCAAGATGGTGACCCCCTGTGACAAGTTTGAAGTCCTGGATCATTGCTGCTATTGACAAGCTCAAACTTTAGCCTCCTGCAATAAGTTCACTATAGAAAATAGGCCATTTTTAGCCACATTCATTTTTAGTTCTCCTTTAATTAGGATTAGGCTCAGTGTATTAGGGTCAGAGTTCAAAAGCAGCTGTTTGTGTTCTAGGGACAGGCTTCGTATGCACACGGGTTGGATCCATCACATATGAGGACACGGGGCAGGTTTGGGTAGGTCCGTATGTGATGAGCAAGAGGTGACTATTGGTTACACAGAACTCTACAATGACTGGACTCTAGAAGATGCTCATAGTGGAAATCATTGAGAGAAAGTTGCCATTTAGAACAGGCAGTTAAACTGAAGAGGAAACTGTATTCACAATAAATTCAGAACCACAAGTTCTTTGGGGAAGTTCCACTCGTTTCCATTTTGTTCTTTCCATAAATCATTATTCCTTGTCGTAGGACCTGCAATGTGGAAACAACCCCCGGGGGCCCCTCTGGCTCCAGATTGTGTTTATTGGGAATCACTTGGTTCCACCAGTTCTACAGATAAATCAATAACAAATCAAGGGCTGTGGATATTGGGGACGGTGTAAAGAATTGGCCCCAGAAATTCTGGTGTAATGGTCCCCCTGAGTGGGTTGGGCATGATGGGAAGGTGGGCGGGGCTTAGGTACCTTGTGATATACAATGAGAAACTGTTTCATTGCAGGTGCTCTCCATGCAGTTAGTGATGTGTGTCAGTACATAGATACTATTGCTCAGGACTGTGACAATGAGCGGCACCTCCGAAGGGTCCAGAGCTTGATTAAAGGTCGTCGGGTCCGGATTCTCATTCCAGGTAAGAGAATAAGGGTCTCAATAAATATATATATATATGTGTACAAGGGAGGGGCGGGTGAGTATATAATTTAAATAATGCTCTGCTAGAATTATCTGGTCATTTTTCCATTCATTTCCTTATATTTCCACCTCCTGTGCTTCATTTTTGGCCCAGTCTGTCAGCCCCATACTGAACTGTCAGTGTTACCTGCTCTATTGCTGTCAGGTGTTAACTCAATCTGCATAATATGCCACTCCCTCTTACCCATCTAGTCTGCCTCACTTTATATTTACACACACTCTGGGGAAGGCTTGCAGGGTTGTTGGGCTGACAATCTGAAGGCTTCAAGTATGAGGCTTTAAGACTATGAAGATTTTCATTCATCCAGGTCATGGTATATCTAGTATAGGTCAATCTAATATAACTGGACTTGCTGAGTAATCAATGAAGACGTTTCACATCCGAGCAGCTTCTTCAGTACAACTGACTGGTGTGGGAGGTTCTCTGCATATAAACTCTTCCACTAATCCAATCACAATGGCACATTGTAACTCTTCAGTGAGGTGAGACTCACAGAGGTGTGATTGTGTGTAGTTGTGATAGGATTATCCAATGTGTCATGTGACTCCTAGAAAGAGGCTTTAAGTATGAAAGTACGGAGTTAGAACTGGAGTTAGAACTGGAGTTGGAACCCAGATTGGAACCCAGCGCCTGGAATTTCATCTCCACAGCTTGTTCTGAATCTGCTTCCAACTTTCATTGTGCTGCTCATTGTGCAACCTGCAAACTACTAACCATTTTGTTTCCAGATCCTGGACTTTATATCTTTTCTGCAGCTTCAGTTTCCATTGATAATTGTGGCACAATATATTAAAAATCCATCTGCACTGTGGCCCTGTACACTGCATTTTGCATTTGTTATTGGTAAAGAAATCTGTCAGACTTTCAATTTAATATACTAAGATTTATTTAAATATTCACTGGCAGAATGTTACTAATCCTGTTAATGTCATTCATCTTTGTGCTTCTGCAGGAAACTTCTTCCTTTACATTTCCAGCCAACTGTCCCCACTATCCCCAATTATCATAATATCTCCCTCTCTGCTCCATTCCACACACTCCTACACCTCACACTCGTATACCTCGCACCCCTATACCTCGCGCCCCTATACCTCGCACTCCTACACCTCGCACTCGTATACCTCGCACCCCTATACCTCGCACCCCTATACCTCGCACTCCTACACCTCGCACTCCCATACCTCGCACTCCTATACCTCGCACTCCCATACCTCGCACTCCCATACCTCGCACTCCTATACCTCGCACTCCTATACCTCACACTCCTACACCTCGCACTCCTACACCTCGCACTCCTACACCTCGCACTCCCATACCTCGCACTCCCATACCTCGCACTCCTATACCTCGCACTCCTATACCTCACACTCCTACACCTCGCACTCCTACACCTCGCACTCCTACACCTCGCACTCCCATACCTCGCACTCCTATACCTCGCACTCCTATACCTCACACTCCTACACCTCGCACTCCTACACCTCGCACTCCCATACCTCGCCCTCGTACACCTCGCACTCCTACACCTCGCACTCCTACACCTCGCACTCCTACACCTCGCACTCCTACACCTCGCACTCGTACACCTCGCCCTCGTACACCTCGCCCTCGTACACCTCGCACTCCTACACCTCGCACTCCTACACCTCGCACTCCTATACCTCACACAGCTTTCTACAGAATCGAACTCTCTGCTCAAACCTACAAATACTGTCAATCTTATTGAAATCCCATCTGCTCCTCTCCCCTCCTCTTGTGCACTGTTTAATAGCCGCTCTGTTCCTAACAAATCCACTTTAATTCATGTCTTCTGCTGTAAATCTCTTCAGCTTTGTGCCCTAACTGAGACGTGTCTCTCTGAGAATGACAATGCTATTGAGGCAGCTCTCTCTCATGGTGGTCTCTCCTTCTCTCATACCCTTCACTACAGGTCGTGGGGGAGAAGTAGTTATTCTGCTCTCCCCTCGCTGCCGCTATAAACTTATCTCTACACCTTCTTGTTCCCGTCATTGAGTTGCTTACAGTTCAACTGTTCCACCCTCTCACTGCACACGTAGTTGTTGTTATTTACAGACCTCACATTTCTCTCTGACTTTCAATCATGACTCTCTTTCTTTCCTATGATCTGACAGGCCAGCAATTATTCTGGGCGACTTTGATTGTCACATTAATAACCCCTCCCAGTCTGGCCATCATGTTTTCTCCATTTAACCACCACGGTCCTGTATGTGAGTGGCAGAGCACATGTGAGGAAATCCCATACAAAAGCTGACTTCTTTGACCAGTCCCTCTCCTTCTCTAATAATATTACTAATACTGTCAAAACCTGTCCTTTCTTCCTCCACAATATATCCAAGATTCGCCCGTTTCTTTCACAAACAACAGCCAAAACACTAATCTATGCCCTTATCTTATCCCATTTAGACTATTGCAATCTCCTCCTAACTGGTCTTCCTGACTCCCATCTCTCTCCCCTCCAATCAATCTTAAACTCTGCTACCAGGATCCTTCTGCTCTCTCCTAAAAGGGAACCTGCTCAACCCCAACTAAAATCCTTAGCGTGTCTGCCTGTTAAGCAAAGGATAGTATATAAACTCCTTCTACTAACACTCAAAGCCCTTCACTCCTCTGCTCCTCACTACATTTCTTCTCTTGTCTCACTATACATTACTGGTTATCTTCTCCGCTCTTCTCAGATTCACCTTCTCTTCACACCATCCACATCCACTGTCACCTCTTGTCTCAATCTCTTCTATCTTGTGCTCCTTCTCTCTGGAACTCCATCCCTGAATTCCTCCATAATGAATCCTCTCTCAATCTCTTCAAGAAAAAACTAAGAGTATCTTTTGGAGGACTAGAACATTAGCCTAGTCCTGTCCCTACTGACTATGCCTTACCGTGTGCACTTTTTTATCTTCAATTTGTGCCTGTATGTTAGTCTCCCATCCACTTAGACTGTAAGCTCTCCGGGCCAGGGACCTCCTTCCCACTATGTCTATTACCACATAGCACTTAAGCTCTTTGTTCTATGATTCTGTATATATTTATTATGTGATTTGTCTCCCCCATGTATACTTTTATATATATATATATATATATATATATATATATATATATATATATATATATATATATTGTAGTTTATGCACTGTACAGCACTGCGGCTCCTTAACAGCACTTTACAAATAAAGTTATACATGCATACATAATATACAGTGTAAGGGAGGGGCGAGTATATAATATACAGTGTAAGGGAGGGGCGAGTATATAATATACAGTGTAAGGGAGGGGCGAGTATATAATATACAGTGTAAGGGAGGGGCGAGTACATAATATACAGTGTAAGGGAGGGGCGAGTATATAATAGACAGTGTAAGGGAGGGGCGAGTACATAATATACAGTGTAAGGGAGGGGCGAGTACATAATATACAGTGTAAGGGAGGGGCGAGTATATAATATACAGTGTAAGGGAGGGGCGAGTACATAATATACAGTGTAAGGGAGGGGCGAGTACATAATAGACAGTGTAAGGGAGGGGCGAGTATATAATAGACAGTGTAAGGGAGGGGCGAGTAGATAATAGACAGTGTAAGGGAGGGGCGAGTAGATAATAGACAGTGTAAGGGAGGGGCGAGTACATAATAGACAGTGTAAGGGAGGGGCGAGTATATAATAGACAGTGTAAGGGAGGGGCGAGTAGATAATAGACAGTGTAAGGGAGGGGCGAGTAGATAATAGACAGTGTAAGGGAGGGGCGAGTATATAATATACAGTGTAAGGGAGGGGCGAGTACATAATATACAGTGTAAGGGAGGGGCGAGTACATAATATACAGTGTAAGGGAGGGGCGAGTATATAATATACAGTGTAAGGGAGGGGCGAGTACATAATAGACAGTGTAAGGGAGGGGCGAGTATATAATAGACAGTGTAAGGGAGGGGCGAGTAGATAATAGACAGTGTAAGGGAGGGGCGAGTAGATAATAGACAGTGTAAGGGAGGGGCGAGTACATAATAGACAGTGTAAGGGAGGGGCGAGTATATAATAGACAGTGTAAGGGAGGGGCGAGTAGATAATAGACAGTGTAAGGGAGGGGCGAGTAGATAATAGACAGTGTAAGGGAGGGGCGAGTAGATAATAGACAGTGTAAGGGAGGGGCGAGTATATAATAGACAGTGTAAGGGAGGGGCGAGTACATAATAGACAGTGTAAGGGAGGGGCGAGTATATAATAGACAGTGTAAGGGAGGGGCGAGTATATAATAGACAGTGTAAGGGAGGGGCGAGTATATAATAGACAGTGTAAGGGAGGGGCGAGTATGCATAATAGACAGTGTAAGGGAGGGCGAGTATATAATAGACAGTGTAAGGGAGGGGCGAGTAGATAATAGACAGTGTAAGGGAGGGGCGAGTAGATAATAAGACAGTGTAAGGGAGGGGCGAGTAGATAATAGAACAGTGTAAGGGAGGGGCGAGTAGATAATAGACAGTGTAAGGGAGGGGCGAGTATATAAGACAGTGTAAGGGAGGGGCGAGTAGATAATAGACAGTGTAAGGGAGGGGCGAGTAGATAATAGACAGTGTAAGGGAGGGGCGAGTAGATAATAGACAGTGTAAGGGAGGGGCGAGTAGATAATAGACAGTGTAAGGGAGGGGCGAGTAGATAATAGACAGTGTAAGGGAGGGGCGAGTAGATAATAGACAGTGTAAGGGAGGGGCGAGTAAGATAATAGACAGTGTAAGGGAGGGGCGAGTAGATAATAGACAGTGTAAGGGAGGGGCGAGTAGATAATAGACAGTGTAAGGGAGGGGCGAGTAAGATAATAGACAGTGTAAGGGAGGGGCGAGTAGATAATAGACAGTGTAAAGGAGGGGCGAGTAGATAATAGACAGTGTAAGGGAGGGGCGAGTAGATAATAGACAGTGTAAGGGAGGGGCGAGTAGATAATAGACAGTGTAAGGGAGGGGCGAGTTAGATAATAGACAGTGTAAGGGAGGGGGCGAGTAGATAATAGACAGTGTAAGGGAGGGGCGAGTAGATAATAGACAGTGTAAGGGAGGGGCGAGTAGATAATAGACAGTGTAAGGGAGGGGCGAGTAGATAATAGACAGTGTAAGGGAGGGGCGAGTAGATAATAGGACAGTGTAAGGGAGGGGCGAGTAGATAATAGACAGTGTAAGGGAGGGGCGAGTAGATAATAGACAGTAAGGGAGGGCGAGTAGATAATAGACAGTGAAGGGAGGGGCGAGTATATAATAGACAGTGTAAGGGAGGGGCGAGTATATAATTAGACAGTGTAAGGGAGGGGCGAGTATATAATAGACAGTGTAAGGGAGGGGCGAGTATATAATAGCAGTGTAAGGGAGGGGCGAGTATATAATAGACAGTGTAAGGGAGGGGCGAGTATATAATAGACAGTGTAAGGGAGGGGCGAGTATATAATATACAGTGTAAGGGAGGGGCGAGTATATAATAGACAGTGTAAGGGAGGGGCGAGTATATAATAGACAGTGTAAGGGAGGGGCGAGTATATAATATACAGTGTAAGGGAGGGGCGGGCAAGAAGAAGAAGAAGAAGGCAAATTATTAAAAAACTGTAAAAAAGAAATAATGAAGACCAATTGAAGAGTTGCTTAGAATTAGCCATTGTATAACATACTGACCCCTTTAAGCCCATTGTTTGTGTGTCCAGCAATAGTTTTATTAAAGTAACGAGCAGAGGAATCAGTGATATTTGTACATAAATCCTCAATAAATGACACATTCCCATATGTTCCCACCAGTGTATGTAATTGACATATAGATTTATAGTGTATGTAAGTGACATATAGATTTATAGTGTATGTACATATTGTGCTATTGTTGCTGCATCGCTGTGTTTGTCCCACAGGGCGGCGCTATATCCGGGAGGGTTGGCTCTCACTTGTACCACAGAGTGGGGAGGAGGTGAAGCAGCGAATGTTCTTCTTGTTCTCTGATGTCCTCGCTGTCACTTCTCCCTGTCACCCGCTGCACCCAATCAACTGTCACAAGTTTACTTGTCGCTCCCTTTATCCCCTGAGAGAGTGTCACGTGGAGAGAGTCCTGGGACACACCCAGAGCCAGGGAGGCCTAATAAGTGTGAGTAGCTCTGGGCCACTATTGGCTCACCAACTCACTGACCCCCCTCCCTCCTGTCTGACTGACCCCCCTCCTGTCTCACTGCCCCCCCTCCTGTCTCACTGCCCCCCTCCTGTCTCACTGCCCCCCCCCTCCTGTCTCACTGACCCCCCTCCTGTCTCACTGACCCCCCTCCTGTCTCACTGCCCCCCCCTCCTGTCTCACTGCCCCCCTCCTGTCTCACTGCCCCCCCTCCTGTCTCACTGACCCCCCTCCTGTCTCACTGCCCCCCCCTCCTGTCTCACTGACCCCCCTCCTGTCTCACTGACCCCCCTCCTGTCTCACTGCCCCCCCTCCTGTCTCACTGCCCCCCCTCCTGTCTCACTGCCCCCCCCTCCTGTCTCACTGACCCCCCTCCTGTCTCACTGACCCCCCTCCTGTCTCACTGCCCCCCCTCCTGTCTCACTGCCCCCCCTCCTGTCTCACTGCCCCCCCTCCTGTCTCACTGCCCCCCCTCCTGTCTCACTGACCCCCCTCCTGTCTCACTGACCCCCCTCCTCCTCTTGCACCAAAGGCGGGGCTTAGTATAATGGGGTGTGGCTACAATGGATGATTGGGGTGCAGTGAAGCCACAAATAAGTGCTGAAATGAGACTGTTAGAAATACAGTGAAATCCAACCCCATCCAAACTCCCCTTCCCCCAAATCCCAAATTATCATACAGTAGAACCCTAAAAATGATCCATTTGTGGAGGAGTTAGTGACGTGTGTGAGTGTGTGTGAGTGTGGGGGGGGGACTGACCCAGTGTTTGTGTTTTCTCAGGTTTCCTTTGCTAAAGAGAAGCTTCTCCTCATGTCGACTGATCAGACGGATATAAACGACTGGTACAAGTGCCTGGTGGGTGCTGTGAGGTGAGAACTTACATTGGCACCCGCACGGGGGAGTCACGAGTCTGTTGTGTCTTTGTCTGGGTGAGTCAGGGTTACACTGAGAGTTGCAGTTACACAACCCCAACAACTAATCACCTGCCTCCACCTCACATTTATATCCACCAATTCATACACTTATTTATTTATTGATACACTCAATTCTGTTGTGAGAACTGTGTCGTTGGCACTCAGTGAGGGGCTGTAGTTGAACTGTGTCGTTGGCTCTCAGTGAGAGGCTGTAGTTGAACTGTGTCGTTGGCTCTCAGTGAGAGGCTGTAGTTGAACTGTGTCGTTGGCACTCAGTGAGGGGCTGTAGTTGAACTGTGTCGTTGGCTCTCAGTGAGAGGCTGTAGTTGAACTGTGTCGTTGGCTCTCAGTGAGGGGCTGTAGTTGAACTGTGTCGTTGGCTCTCAGTGAGAGGCTGTAGTTGAACTGTGTCGTTGGCACTCAGTGAGGGGCTGTAGTTGAACTGTGTCGTTGGCACTCAGTGAGGGGCTGTAGTTGAACTGTGTCGTTGGCACTCAGTGAGGGGCTGTAGTTGAACTGTGTCGTTGGCACTCAGTGAGGGGCTGTAGTTGAACTGTGTCGTTGGCTCTCAGTGAGAGGCTGTAGTTGAACTGTGTCGTTGGCTCTCAGTGAGGGGCTGTAGTTGAACTGTGTCGTTGGCTCTCAGTGAGGGGCTGTAGTTGAACTGTGTCGTTGGCTCTCAGTGACGGGTCGTAGGGTGCTTTATGCTGATTCGTTACTAAATGGGGGGCATATAATGTAGTAAAATACAAGTTATGTGACGGGTTTCAGAAATTTCCTCGCTTACAGGTTGGCACTAGAAATATGTATTTACCAATTTTAGTTTCATCACAATCTGTTGTTTGGAAACTTCATGGTTTTGGGGGGTCAACATAGTTTTTTGTGTTCTGTACCCACAGAAAATGCAGTAAATGTGTTGTATTTCCAGTAACTGATCTGTGGGCCAATTTGTATGCGCTGACTTCATTTTGGGGTCTAAATGGCAGTTACTTTGCACAACGGCATCAAACTGTTCAGTGCCCCCCTGGCAGTCACATTCAGGGGGTTTTGTTGGTGCCTCATACAGTGTGAGACATACAGACTTGTGAGGTATCAAGTGAACGTTTTGAGGCTGAATTTTCATTCATTTTCATTAAATCCACTGAGTTGAGAAAAGTTCTGATGTGATTGGTAATATGGTAATTAGGAGTAGAAACACATAGTTACTCATTTTGGATTTGACAGAATCTGTAGTTTTCAAAAATATGTGGTTTCTTGGGGTAAACTTTGTGTTCCAGGATTTCTTGGCTTTGGAATCCAAAGTACTCCATACTGTTACTACTACTACTACTATTGTTACTACTACTACTACTACTACTGTTACTACTACTGTTACTACTACTACTACTACTACTGTTACTACTACTGTTACTACTACTGTTACTACTACTACTACTACTACTACTATTCCAATACACAATATATGAGACCAGCGCCTATGGCAACAGAAGTTAGAAAATAGAAATACTACTACTACTACTACTACTACTACTGTTACTACTACTACTACTGTTACTACTACTACTACTACTGCTACTACTACTACTACTGTTACTACTACTACTACTGTAGTGCTTTGAAATTCACTCATTTACTGCTGGGAGTTGTTGACCTGTACAAGTCTGAAATCTCCATAAAGCTGTAAATATCTGATATTGACACATTCAAGACACTTGAGGCTTTGAAATCAGTTCAAGTTTTGTGCATAAAATAAGTTAGTGGTATAAATCCCTATAGCCATAAATCCCTATATACCCTATATACCCTATATACCCTATATACCCTATAGGCTTGTTCCACAAGTGGAAATACACAGAAACTCCGATTTTGAAAGCTCAGGTTCTCCCGCTAAAAACACTAAAGAAAACTAAAAATCCCCCCCCCATTTGTGATCGGTGATCCTTGCAAGATCCATAATCCATGTGTGGTACATAAATCCCTGCGTGATCTGTCTACATAATCCCTGCAAGATCCATAATCCCTGCCCAGTGATCTATAATCCATCCCCTCTACATAATCCCTGGCCAGTGATCAGTCAATGACAAGTGTAACTTGGGTTAGAAGGATCCTATGGTCGTGTCACATGGATTTACTAAGAAGTGAAATAAAGAGACAAATCTCAGTGATACAAGAGAACAAAACTCAGAAATAGAATCACTGACAAATCGTTTCCTATTATGTTCCTAAAATTCACATTCACTTCCTATAGGAAACTGTACGGCCCCTTTTCATAAAGAGAATTGAACTTCCTTTAAAGCAAATAATTCTAATTTTATTTTATATTCACATGACATGGGGGGGCTGGTACATCTGGTATGGGGGGACATTAGTGCACATGACATGGGGGGGCTGGTATGGGGGGACATTAGTGCACATGACATGGGGGGGCTGGTATGGGGGGACATTAGTGCACATGACATGGTGGGGCTGGTACATCTGGTATGGGGGGACATAAGTGCACATAACATATGGTACTATCCAGATGCCCCAGGCTGCTTCAGGGAAGGCGGAGTTTGTTTCAGGAGGGTTAAACCAATCCAATTCTGCACAAATTCTGCATTGACAGGGCTCCCTAGTAAAAGAGTTGGGGTCTAAACTGGCCCCCCAGCCTGAGGTTCCGGCCGTCAGTCACTGGGAACATTTGGTGAATTCTGAAACGAAAAAGACAAAGGAGCCCCCAAATCCTGTATCCGGCAAGAACGGGCCAGAACTCCTGCAACTGGGCTCCCCACTTCCCAAACAGTTACACAGTGTTGGTAATAGAAGTGGGGGTGCAACCCAGTGGGACACATGCTGGATAATAGGAAGTGTATATATATATAAATATGACCTGTGACCAAAAGGAGGGTTTTTTTGTTTTTAGGAAATTTCATTCAAACAGCAGAAAAAACACAAAAACAGCACCTGGTGATCAACTGGTGGGAGAAGAGGAAGCCAAAGCGCAAGCTCTTCAGCCAAAAGTCACGAAGAGGAGTTGGGTAGGAGAACAAGAAGGGGGGCACCAATCATACAGAAATACCCTGGGGGTCTGTGTGAGGGGGACACGTATTTGGGAAGTGGTATAGACAATAATTCCACTGGAGAGCTGCTACAATACAGAGTTGGGTTCTATTGAAGATACATTAACTCTACATGTTCCGGATCTCTAGGGTCTTTCCTCTGGTGCAGTTTTTGGGAAGTGATTGTAAGTAACACTCCCTAATATGCAGTGTGACATCACTATAGAATATTCCTGTATATACAGTATATAGGCTCTCTGTGTATATAGACAATATCATAGTCCAAGCTAAGTTCTCCTCATAATACCTCATATGTTTTGGGGTGACCGAGGGGGAGAGGAGCTGAGGGGTACAGCAGATTGGGAGAGAGTAGCAGAGCCAGGAGTTAATGGAAGATTATCAGTCGGTGCAACTGGAGGTACAGGAATCAGCTGGAGGGTGGAATTTGTTTCCCATTCGCATGTTCCTTTATTAAACATTCCTTATTTATTCCCTAGGATAGAGAAGTGAAGGAGGGTCGCCAGGCACAGCGTTGTCCTGACTTCATGTCACATGAGGAAACTGCACCTAAAAAAGCCAAGATTGTGAATGACAGGTACTGTCTCCATTCATTCTGTGAAAATTGATAGAAAAATCACACTGATTCCATGAAATCTTTCTCCCAAGCCAAACACAACATTTATGTGTGAGTCCTTTTATGGGATCTCTCTGTACAGACTATGAGCAAACTTAGGGGACTGTTCCTGCTGAATTGTGCTTAGTACAGGGAATACCTATGTGCCATAGTTTTATGGGATCTCTCTGTACAGACTATGAGCAAACTTAGGGACTGTTCCTGCTGAATTGTGCTTAGTACAGGGAATACCTATGTGCCATAGTTTTATGGGATCTCTCTGTACAGACTATGAGCAAACTTAGGGACTGTTCCTGCTGAATTGTGCTTAGTACAGGGAATACCTATGTACCATAGTTTTATGGGATCTCTCTGTACAGACTATGAGCAAACTTAGGGACTGTTCCTGCTGAATTGTGCTTAGTACAGGGAATACCTATGCTGCCATAGTTTTATGGGATCTCTCTGTACAGACTATGAGCAAACTTAGGGGACTGTTCCTGCTGAATTGTGCTTAGTACAGGGAATACCTATGTACCATAGTTTTATGGGATCTCTCTGTACAGACTATGAGCAAACTTAGGGACTGTTCCTGCTGAATTGTGCTTAGTACAGGGAATACCTATACTGCCATAGTTTTATGGGATCTCTCTGTACAGACTATGAGCAAACTTAGGGACTGTTCCTGCTGAATTGTGCTTAGTACAGGGAATACCTATGTACCATAGTTTTATGGGATCTCTCTGTACAGACTATGAGCAAACTTAGGGACTGTTCCTGCTGAATTGTGCTTAGTACAGGGAATACCTATGCTGCCATAGTTTTATGGGATCTCTCTGTACAGACTATGAGCAAACTTAGGGACTGTTCCTGCTGAATTGTGCTTAGTACAGGGAATACCTATGCTGCCATAGTTTTATGGGATCTCTCTGTACAGACTATGAGCAAACTTAGGGACTGTTCCTGCTGAATTGTGCTTAGTACAGGGAATACCTATGTACCATAGTTTTATGGGATCTCTCTGTACAGACTATGAGCAAACTTAGGGACTGTTCCTGCTGAATTGTGCTTAGTACAGGGAATACCTATGCTGCCATAGTTTTATGGGATCTCTCTGTACAGACTATGAGCAAACTTAGGGACTGTTCCTGCTGAATTGTGCTTAGTACAGGGAATACCTATGCTGCCATAGTTTTATGGGATCTCTCTGTACAGACTATGAGCAAACTTAGGGACTGTTCCTGCTGAATTGTGCTTAGTACAGGGAATACCTATGTACCATAGTTTTATGGGATCTCTCTGTACAGACTATGAGCAAACTTAGGGACTGTTCCTGCTGAATTGTGCTTAGTACAGGGAATACCTATGTACCATAGTTTTATGGGATCTCTCTGTACAGACTATGAGCAAACTTAGGGACTGTTCCTGCTGAATTGTGCTTAGTACAGGGAATACCTATGCTGCCATAGTTTTATGGGATCTCTCTGTACAGACTATGAGCAAACTTAGGGGACTGTTCCTGCTGAATTGTGCTTAGTACAGGGAATACCTATGTACCATAGTTTTATGGGATCTCTCTGTACAGACTATGAGCAAACTTAGGGACTGTTCCTGCTGAATTGTGCTTAGTACAGGGAATACCTATACTGCCATAGTTTTATGGGATCTCTCTGTACAGACTATGAGCAAACTTAGGGGCTGTTCCTGCTGAATTGTGCTTAGTACAGGGAATACCTATGCTGCCATAGTTTTATGGGATCTCTCTGTACAGACTATGAACAAACTTAGGGACTGTTCCTGCTGAATTGTGCTTAGTACAGGGAATACCTATACTGCCATAGTTTATGGGATCTCTCTGTACAGACTATGAGCAAACTTAGGGGACTGTTCCTGCTGAATTGTGCTTAGTACAGGGAATACCTATGCTGCCATAGTTTTATGGGATCTCTCTGTACAGACTATGAACAAACTTAGGGGCTGTTCCTGCTGAATTGTGCTTAGTACAGGGAATACCTATACTGCCATAGTTTTATGGGATCTCTCTGTACAGACTATGAGCAAACTTAGGGGACTGTTCCTGCTGAATTGTGCTTAGTACAGGGAATACCTATGTACCATAGTTTTATGGGATCTCTCTGTACAGACTATGAGCAAACTTAGGGACTGTTCCTGCTGAATTGTGCTTAGTACAGGGAATACCTATGTACCATAGTTTTATGGGATCTCTCTGTACAGACTATGAGCAAACTTAGGGACTGTTCCTGCTGAATTGTGCTTAGTACAGGGAATACCTATGTACCATAGTTTTATGGGATCTCTCTGTACAGACTATGAGCAAACTTAGGGGACTGTTCCTGCTGAATTGTGCTTAGTACAGGGGAATCTTTATGTTGTCCATAGTTTTATATAGTAGTTATAAGGTGATTATTCAGTTGGAGTGATGAGGGAAGAACCAAATCTGCTCTGGCTAGTACCGAATTAAAAGCCTGTGAGCTTCTGTGTAGTAGATGCAAATGTCTCGTGTATCTTCTGTATTGAATCTCTCTCTGCAGGTCCCTCCAGTCGTGCCCCCCTGCTGATACACAAGAGGCCAGCGCTGGATGGAGCTGCTCCCTGCTCTGACTCTTTACTACTGGGATGAAGAAAGTTCTAGTTTCCCTGCATTCTCTCTGGGACTTTCTCTGTGATTGACTGTGACAGAGCATTATGGGGATTGGATAGTGCAGGGCTACTTTCCAGACATGTATTGTTTATAACTAAAGTGTGAATTAATGAAGGACTGGGGGTTAAATAAATGGGTCAAAAACAAACATCTATAACTTTGGAATTATGGGATAAATCAAGTATTTTTATAAATTGGGTGGAAAAATACATTTGTTTTGATTTTATATATTTTTAACACTATTTTAACATTTCTGAAGGAAATTCTATGCAAGAAAGTGGTGAGAAACCACAAAATAAACTGATGTTTCTGAGAATGTTAGTTTGGCCTTTATTTTCCAGTCACTTTCTGTCTTCTTGTTTGTTCCTTCCATTTGCTCCTCTTGCCCAGAATTATATATATATATGGTGCTGGGAAACTCCTCTCTGGCAGTGTCTCCACCCAATGGGATCCGGGAATAGACTTGTGGTTGGCCAATTATAACTTATAACAAATAACTTTATATAACATTAAAGGTCAAGTAAACATGGTCACAGTACATTATACATTGAAATATCATGACCCACTACCCTAGGAACCTGTAGTAGTCCAGTCCTGGTAATTCCCTGTCAGGAAAAGTCCCACAACTCCATTTTGACAGCCCAAGAGTCTCCATCCCTGGTCCCCAAAAGAGTGCCAGCCGTAGGTAGCGCTACCTGCCCAAGTACCTTTCCCTATGGAAAGTATTTGCTCCCACGTGGCAGGCACACAAACAGCCTGTTTCTCCAAACAGGAGATCGCTGGATCCTTATCCTTTCCTACCTCTTCCTCAGGAGTCACACAGACGGGTAGTCTCACACAGAGCTGACAGGCATCCACAGCGATTATCTCTTTATAGGCTCCAGACTCTCCCAGTCGAGCACATAACAAGGCTTGAATCCTTTGGGTATTTGCTCCCAACACTGTCTATACACTGTGTGAGCTCTCCTGACATCCATTGCTGAACTGCGGCTCTCAACACTCTCCATAGTGTGAACACAAAAATCCGGCAATCCATACTTCAAACCTTCTTGGTTGAGCTTTCAGGCACTGGAGGATCCTGCCCAGCCTTGGCAGGCCTATCAAACTCCCTTTTAGCCTACATTTTGCCAGATAAGATTCACTATCTCCACAGTGAAACAAGGTTCAGCAGCAAGACAACAGCAAAACTGTAATCGCTGTGAGCACATGGCATTCTCCTTTTATATTGTTGCACAGCGACACCTTGTGGCTGCCTTTGGGATCAGCCCCTTAGGAAACCCTGTCTCTCAGCCATGAGGCTCCGACTGAAAGGGAAATTAACCTTGCGGAGTCCCTACATATATATGTTCAGTAGAACACAGTCCCAAGCAACTGGACTTGCTGAGTCATCCCAAAAATCTTCTGTTCATCCCATTCCTGTGTTTTTCTAACCAGCCAACAGAAACAACTACTCCCAACAGACACCCGAGTAATGCAGGACATGCAGCACAAAGCTCATATCTGTGTAGGGAGCTGGTTTACTTACCCTTTGTTCAGGCAGTCCCCTAAGGGTTTGGCCAGCATTAGTTATAGATGGGAAGCCCTTTCCCTTCCCTGTGTTACAGTTTCAGGTACTGGCCAGTAGGTGTCGCTGTTTTATGGTATATAAGGGGGCACGTGTGCTTTGTGTCACGTCTTCCTGGATTCCAGCTGGACAGGCTGGTGGGGCAAGATTGGGTTAGAGTTAGAATATATTGTGTTAGAGATCACACTAGATGTGACAGATAGGAGTAGAGTAACTAGTGAGCAGCTTGAGCTCCACGAGGAGCTTTAGTAAGGATTAGAGTTGTGGTGCAATACCCCAGAGTAGGAGCAGGGGCCTGTAGCCTAGATATAAAAAGCTCTATAATAAAATTCTTTCAAATTAAAAGTGAAACCCAAATTATTAGGGTTCTGCACGTGGTGGAACGAGTGGACAGATTATTGGGAGGGACTGGGGAAGACCTGGTGGCTGGGGTACATATAGGTACCAATGACAAAGTTAGAGGAGGTGGTGAAGTCCTTAAGAACCATTTAAAAAAAACTAGGTGTAAAGTTGAAGGAGGGGACTTCCAATGTAATTTTCTCAGAGATATTCCCTGTGCCATGAGCAACGCTAAGGAGACAGCGGGAGCGTCGGGAGATTAATGTGGGGCTGAAACCCCGGATGGACTTGCTGTGGCGGTGACTCCTTTAACAGGTTCCAATTCTCTGGGTACAAAGTGACTTTTATGCTGATTAATGATTTCCTCAAATGAGCAGTCACAATTGTGTTTATTGGAATTTTGCTTTTGCACAAATAAAAGTAAACAAAACTAAAAGAAAGTAAAAGAACCAGCAATGTCAGCTTCCCTTGTAGAAGAGAACAGACAAGTTTTGCTTTATATTCATATGATGTAAAACAAATCAAGTGCAGTTGTATTGATACAGCATCCAACAGAAGAAACCTGTTACAATCAGTCAATTCTCAACAATTCCCCTAAATAAAGTGGCTTATTACTAACAAGTGCTAGTCCTGTCAACCAGGGGAAGGGCAGAAGTTATCTTACTAATGGGTGAGATCTCATGGAAGGAGTTAGTTGCAAGTGCTCATCCATCCAGATATTTCTTTTAGAATCTTTTTGGGCCACCTCTCTTATTATATGTTATATTGTACAAAAGAGATATGCTCATTGACTAATTCTATTGGTGATTTGAAGGGTTACACTAGACTTCCATCTCATAGCTATTAACCGTTTAACCTGAATAACCTGAATAAGGTCCTTTACTGGTGGTGATTAAGCAGTAGTATTAATTGATCCAGGGGAATAACAAGAGCCAATGTTTGGCTTATCTCTACAGTTATTTGTTTCCAAAAATATTGAATTGGGGGACATTGCAATCACACCATATGGGAAAGGTGCAGAATGGCCACACCTTGGGCAATGGTAACGTATGGTGGGGTTCATTAAGTGTTTGCTGAGCAGGAGCCAAAATTGTACCTGATCTTATCCTGGATACTAATTATGGGGTCATGCACAACTACAAGAATCTCCTGCCACAAGTCCTGAGTCCATCTGTCCATAAGTTTCAGTCTGTCTGGTGAATCATCAGTTCAATCTGCTTAGGTGTCGATATCATTGTTACCAACCTGAGCTGCTGGAGCATGACTCTGCTGTATACAGCCAAAGAACATGTCGTGTGGGGGTTAAATAGGTTTCCCTTTGTTAAACTATATCACCAACATACATAATCTTATGGGTAGCCCTCAGTCGGGGGTTTTGGAATTTCTTTAAAATGGGGAATAATGGGTTTAAACCATAAGGGAGAATATAAAGAACACAGAGTGTTTGCCCTTGGCAATTGCTGGAGAGTAAATGTCTAGGACTGACTGAAGTGACCCCGTTACTTTGCTTCATACCCCTATACAAGTTTAGCTGCTAGGCAGTAAAAAGTTACCATCACATCAGCAAGACCACCAGCATCAGAGGAGATTTGTAACGTGGATAAAGAAACTCTGGACACTCCGGCTGCCCAATATAAGGAGTTCTGGAGGGAGTTGAATGTCTGAAAAAATAAAGAAGTTGTCAAGTGTACTTGCCAAACAAGGAATAGAAACTTTGGCAGCATGTGCTACAGAATTATACAGCCCAAAACTATCAATGGATATAAGGATCAAACCTGAGTTTTTAGTTTCTAAACTAGTGGGGTTAAGTTGAGGGAATTTAGTTAATTCCTTATGGATAACCAGTCCCAGGTACAAGTTTGGGAGAATCTATTTGAAAATCATCCATTGGAAATATGGCTGACTTGTTCCAGCTATTTTTTTTAACCAGAACATAAAGTGTGGGGGTTTATCAGTTCTAGGGCAGCCCTAATGGTATCATAGAGGTTACTCAGAAATAAAAGTGTGTTATCTGCCACGTTTTATGTTATCCCATTCAGTTCCATAACAGCCATTGCTGGTTTCATCTTTATAAGTGTTGCCAGGGGTTCCATGGTCAATGCAAATAACAGTGGTGAGAGGGGACAGCCATGCCGGGTGCCTAGAGAGCTCAAAAAGTTTAGTAATAATACAATTTGTCCTAACACAGGCCCTAGGTCGTTTTTAGAAAGTAATGAAATTGTCCCTAATCTTATTTTATCCATTACAGAACTGAGCAAGTTCCACAAAATTAAAAGCTTTTTCATTATCTAAAGTTACCACATTTTTCTGACCAAAGTTGCCATGATCCGCTACCATGTTGGAATTAATGTAAATTAATGTTAAGATATAATAGGTAAAATGTTCAGTATGTTTGACATACTAGTCAGTTGGTATTCTGTCCAGGCCGGGGCTTTTCCCAGCAGGGAAGAAGACTATTGAGGTTGTCAGTAATGGGAGCGTTTAGTGGAGTCTGTTCCTCAGGGAACGGGGAATAGCATTAACATACTTTTGAATTTGTTCTGTTGAGCATGAGGTGGAAGTACTATATAGTTCAGTATATCTTTTGATAATTGGGCTAATTTGCTTAGGCGTTACTGTGAAGTAAATGGATATGCCGACAGTGGGCTGACATTGGGTCTTGGTCGAGAGACGTGACTTTATTGTAGCGCTGCATTGCCACCTTGGGCAGGTTCTTCAGGAGGCTTCACACTCACTCAATTTCCTCTGTGCTCCCCCATTCTGAGCCTTTACGTAACGACACCTGTAGGACTCCTGGATAAATGTAGAGATGTTGTAGGGGGTGTTTGGTCTTAATGGCAAATAATGCAGTTAATATCAAGATTTTCTGCAAAGCTCAAGCAACAACATCTTATTCAGCAAGCATCCACTCCATGCCCCCATAATCACTGGGTTCAGAGGGGAAACAGAAGAGCTAACAATCTTTGAGCCAATGGCACTCAGCAACCTCTGCACAGGGCCAAGTCTCTACCTAAATCCCAGTAGGATGGTTGGGCAATGTCACCCTCCTCTATGTGGCCCATACACCATTGTGAGAAGAATAGTTAAGTAGATCTTATAATGGAAGTTGTTGAATCTCATCTTTGTCACCAGTATTATATTCTGGACTGGGCAATGGGGCAGGGGAGGCTCCCAGCAGTTTTACTTGAACATGGCGCAACTGCCCACCAAACTCAGAGCAAAAGGGTTAGACCAGTGATCCCCAACCAGTAGCTCGTGAGTAACATGTTGCTCCCCAACCCCTTGGATGTTGCTCTCCATGTCTTCAAAACAGGTGCTAATTTTTGAATTCCAGGCTTGGAGGCAAGTTTTAATTGCATAAAAACTAAGTATAGTGCCAAGTAGAGTCTCCTGTAGGCTGCCAGTCCACATAGGGGCTACCAAATAACCAATCACAGCCCTTATTTGGTACCCAAGGGACTTTTTCATGCTAGTGTTGCTCCCCAACTCTTTTTACATTTGAATGTGGCTCACGGGTAAAAAAAGGTTGGGGACTCCACAGTTAGACAGAGAGAATTGGATGAGCCATAAACATCGGACATATAACAGCACCATCTGCTGGTCAATACATAAAACCAATACAGAAAGCAGGTGGCGCCCCCTAGCAATCACTTAGGAGCCCCCCAGTTGAATACTCTAAAGTTGGCCATAGACGCAAAGATGCGATTGTTCGAATCCTCAAATGATCAGACTTCCCCATCTCCCGACCTGCCACTGACCATTCAGATGAAATAAAGTAGTAAAAGAACAGATGAGCCGATGTTCTGCCCCTGACAGTAATCGTACGATAGTTATGTCTGACCAAAGCTGGTGAGTCTCCCACTGATAATCGTCAGATCAGCAATACATGCAGAGATTTAATCTGCAGCCGACAGAAATCTTCTAACCTGTCTGACCAAACGTCCGATCTCTGTGGGACAGAAAGTGTCAGGACTCTCCACACACACGGGCTGAAAGTATAATGAGATCTTTGTGTCTATGGCAGCTTTAGAGCTAAAGTACATTCTGTGCAAAGGGAACGTTATCTGGTCTGACAGTTGTGGGGATCTCAGTCTGTAGTTTCCACATAATCTCACATAAAATTCAACCCACAAAATCTAATCAAAATCTCCTGTGTAGTTTAACTCCCAGTCACATTTCTAAAATGAACTTTCCTACTGGGAATCTAACTGGCACAAAGCTGCTCTGGTGCTGGGCTTCAGCCGTCAGTTCTGAATTTAGTATAAGTTATATGTTATATACACGTGTATCTATATTGTTGAATCTATCTCTGTATAGATACCTTTATCTACATACATAATCACTTGGAATGTTGCCTTTCCACCAATATAATGGCTGCCGCCCCTTCTCCAGAGGTATTTTCTTTTTAACTTTAAAATCTGCCTCAAACTAGTTTCTTGTGTCATGTGACTGGAACCATGTGACCTGACGATCTCACACTGCAGCCACATCACATGGGAAGTTTAACCCAGTCAACTTCCTGCCTGCACCTGGGGAACAGGTAAGTTTTCTTATAAGTGTCAGTAACTGTATATACACCTGGGGAACAGGTAAGTTTCCTTATATGTGTCAGTAACTGTATATACACCTGGGGAACAGGTAAGTTTTCTTATATGTGTCAGTAACTGTATATACACCTGGGGAACAGGTAAGTTTTCCTTATATGTGTCAGTAACTGTATTACACCTGGGGAAGCAGGTAGTTTCTTATATGTGTCAGTAACTGTATATACACCTGGGGAACAGGTAAGTTCCTTATATGTGTCCAGTAACTGTATATACACCTGGGGAACAGGTAAGTTTTCTTATATGTGTCAGTAACTGTATATACACCTGGGGAACAGGTAAGTTTCCTTATATGTGTCAGTAACTGTATATACACCTGGGGAACAGGTAAGTTTTCTTATATGTGTCAGTAACTGTATATACACCTTGCGGAACAGGTACGTTTTCTTATATGTGTCAGTAACTGTATATACACCTGGGAACAGGTAAGTTTCCTTATATGTGTCAGTAACTGTATATACACCTGGGGAACAGGTAAGTTTCCTTATATGTGTCAGTAACTGTATATACACCTGGGGAACAGGTAAGTTTTCTTATATGTGTCAGTAACTGTATATACACCTGGGGAACAGGTAAGTTTCCTTATATGTGTCAGTAACTGTATATACACCTGGGGAACCAGGTAAGTTTCCTTATATGTGTCAGTAACTGTATATACACCTGGGAACAGGTAAGTTTCCTTATATGTGTCAGTAACTGTATATACACCTGGGAACAGGTAAGTTCCCTTATAAGTGTCAGTAACTGTATACACCTGGGGAACAGGTAAGTTTCTTATATGTGTCAGTAACTGTATATACACCTGGGGAACAGGTAAGTTTCTTATAAGTAACTGTATATAACCTGGGGAACAGGTAAGTTTCCTTATATGTGTCAGTAACTGTATATACACCTGGGGAACAGGTACGTTTTCTTATATGTGTCAGTAACTGTATATACACCTGGGGAACAGGTGTTTCCTAATATGTGTCAGTAACTGTATATACACCTGGGAACAGGTAAGTTTCCTAATATGTGTCAGTAACTGTATATACACCTGGGGAACAGGTAAGTTTCCTTATATGTGTCAGTAACTGTATATACACCTGGGGAACAGGTAAGTTTCCTTATATGTGTCAGTAACTGTATATACACCTGGGGAACAGGTAAGTTTCCTTATATGTGTCAGTAACTGTATATACACCTGGGGAACAGGTAAGTTTCCTTATATGTGTCAGTAACTGTATATACACCTGGGGAACAGGTAAGTTTTCTTATATGTGTCAGTAACTGTATATACACCTGGGGAACAGGTAAGTTTCCTAATATGTGTCAGTAACTGTATATACACCTGGGGAACAGGTAAGTTTCCTTATATGTGTCAGTAACTGTATATACACCTGGGGAACAGGTACGTTTTCTTATATGTGTCAGTAACTGTACATACACCTGGGGAACAGGTAAGTTTTCTAATATGTGTCAGTAACTGTATATACACCTGGGGAACAGGTAAGTTTCCTTATATGTGTCAGTAACTGTATATACACCTGGGGAACAGGTACGTTTTCTTATATGTGTCAGTAACTGTACATACACCTGGGGAACAGGTAAGTTTCCTTATATGTGTCAGTAACTGTATATACACCTGGGGAACAGGTAAGTTTTCTTATATGTGTCAGTAACTGTATATACACCTGCGGAACAGGTACGTTTTCTTATATGTGTCAGTAACTGTATATACACCTGGGGAACAGGTAAGTTTTCTTATATGTGTCAGTAACTGTATATACACCTGGGGAACAGGTACGTTTCCTTATATGTGTCAGTAACTGTATATAAACCTGGGGAACAGGTAAGTTTCCTTATATGTGTCAGTAACTGTATATACACCTGGGGAACAGGTAAGTTTTCTTATATGTGTCAGTAACTGTATATACACCTGCGGAACAGGTACGTTTTCTTATATGTGTCAGTAACTGTATATACACCTGGGGAACAGGTAAGTTTCCTTATATGTTGTCAGTAACTGTATATATACCTGGGGAACAGGTAAGTTTCCTAATATGTGTCAGTAACTGTATATACACCTGGGGAACAGGTAAGTTTCCTTATATGTGTCAGTAACTGTATATACACCTGGGGAACAGGTAAGTTTCCTTATATGTGTCAGTAACTGTAATATACACCTGGGGAACAGGTAAGTTTCCCTTATATGTGTCAGTAACTGTATATACACCTGGGGAACAGGTAAGTTTCCTTATATGTGTCAGTAACTGTATATACACCTGGGGAACAGGTAAGTTTCCTTATATGTGTCAGTAACTGTATATATACCTGGGGAACAGGTAAGTTTCCTTATATGTGTCAGTAACTGTATACAGTATATACCTGGGGAACAGCTAAGTTTCCTAATATGTGTCAGTAACTGTATATACACCTGGGGAACAGTTAAGTTTTCTTATATGTGTCAGTAACTGTATATACACCTGGGGAACAGGTAAGTTTTCTTATATGTGTCAGTAACTGTATATACACCTGGGGAACAGGTAAGTTTTCTTATATGTGTCAGTAACTGTATATACACCTGGGGAACAGGTACGTTTCCTTATATGTGTCAGTAACTATAAACACCTGGGGAACAGGTAAGTTTTCTTATATGTGTCAGTAACTGTATATACACCTGGGGAACAGGTAAGTTTCCTAATATGTGTCAGTAACTGTATATACACCTGGGGAACAGGTAAGTATATGTTATGTATAGTTCTTCAGTGTATCACTTATTTGTACCCTGGGTACCCCTGGAACTATAGCAGGGTGACACCCCAATGTTTCTATATATCTGTAACCTTGTTATGAGCTAAGGGGGCCCAGTCTGAAGGTCAGTTAGGGGGAGATTTGGGGTGAGTGCTTATTTGTGTCCTGGGTACCCCTGAAACTATAGCAGGGTGACTGTTACCCCAATGTTAAAGGGGATGTAAAGTCAAAAAATTTAATTCCTTTAACGGGTCCACTGTCTAAAAATAAACCTATTGTCAATATACTTCCATTAATAATTCTGTACCTTTTTCATAAAATGTATGATTTCTGCGCCCCAGCTCCCCCTTCTCTCTATACAAACAGACATCAACCTGCATGAATTCCTCAACACGACGGCCCCTTGGCTGCTTTACTTCAAAACAATCTCCCCTCCTCCGAGTTCTGCAGTGTCAGGGAAAGTGTGTGGAGTTGTCATGGAGGTCAGCTTTAGGAACGAAAACATGAATTAACCCGAAGTATCTCTTATCATCCGGCCCTCAGTGTTGAGGAATTCATGCAGGCTGAAGTCTGTGTGTATAGAAAGAAGGGGGAGCTGGGGCGCAGAAAATCATAATTTTTAAGAAAAAGGTACAGAATTGTTTATGGAAGTATATTGACAATAGGTTTATTTTTTAGACAGTGGACCCGTTAAAGGAATTTCATTTTTTGACTTTACATCCACTTTAATATATATGGTAACCTTGTTCAGCAGTCATGGGGCATTTATTTCACCTGATTTGCACTTTCCCACTGGACCTTACACATATGTTACAATATTGGATTCTGTAGCCCCGACACAATGTGATTCTGTTACACAACAAAAGATACAGTCTGACCCATAAAACATGATCAACATCTCATGAACCTGACCTGTGCTGTAACTAGAACGGAGGCTGACCCCGTGACTGTGGGGGGCACCAGTCTGCTTCTTCTATACAGGGGTATTAGGGGAATGAGGGGGTGGGAACATCCACAGTTACACCAGTGGCCCTAACAGGAATCCAGGTCCAGAGATCAGAGGTGAATTCATGAAATGTGAGGCTACACTTTCCATAGGGCCCCCTTCTTGGCTTCTCCCAGTCCCAAAACTTTATATACAACGATAAACTTCCAAATGATGAACTATTAGTAAGAGTAAAAGAATTAGTAACAATAAAATGCAGCAGCTGCTGAGCGGGGTCGGGGGCAGCCCATGCACAGTTGGTACCTGCTTGCTGGATTTTTTCATTATTTTTTTCTTATAAAACATGAATTAACTGTGGTCAGGGGCTGACTGGGAGAAGATTAGGTACAAGTGGTGTATCTGTGCTGGGTGTGCGTCTGAACTCTATAAAGCCACATCAGCCTTGGTGTGTGCCACGTGCCACGTCACTGTGCTGATTCCACTCAACCCATCATTGCTTTATAGAACTTGATGCACATTCAGTACAGACAGACACGGGCTGAACTAGGACACAGTTGATCTACAATGTTTTACTACACAAAGCCTAACCCTATACATGGGATGTTTATGTTGCAATAGGGTGTCCTATTGGCTTATTTGGCCTCCTTATAATAAATCCTTCAGTTTAATATTTACCCTCATTCCTAATGTTTCTGTTCCCAAATAATAAAAAACCTAATAAACAGCATTTTATATTCTATCCTTTTCTTTTTTTCCCAGAGTGCCATTTCCCCCACCCCATGTCTCTGTCGGAGTCCCCTTTCACATGCCCTTTATTTGGCCCATGTTTCTCACTGGGTTTGGTGCTTCTCTTCCCTTCCTACTGGTTTGTAGATCGTCTCTTGAGCTGTGCGGTTCCCACCAGTATTGATCGCTCCCAGGGATGTGCACTGAGGCTTCTACGTCTGCTTCTTGGGGTTCCAGTCTTCCTTCTGTTATTCCTGCTCTCCCTTCCTCTTGGGATTTTGGGACTTCTGATTTGGGCCCCTTTCCATCAAATTCGACGGCCCTTCTGCTACCAGAATCAATCACGGGCACATACACCTCCAGTGGAGATGATCGGAGGCAAATGCACATTTCTGTTCATCAGTGCCAACCTCTGCCTGTTACCCGATGGTCTCGCCCGCTTCAGCAACCTCAGACACACTCAGAAACGTACTGCCACCATCTCTAGCCTATTGGGTGCTCCTACAGCCCCCCAAGAATGTCAGGGTATTAATGGGAAGAGTGACGACTCAGCCTCTCTCTGCAGCACAAATGATGTCCTGACCAGGGTGGAGAACATCAAAGAGGAATTTCCTAGTGAGATCTCAATTGACTTCCCCAGAGGAGCAGATTTTCTTTGCCTCCAGGAAGTGTTTGATGGTCGGGCAAGTGGCAAACTGCGCCGCTTATTGGCTCCTTCCTTCCCTCACATCTTGTACGATGTTGGCCCCTCGGGGCCCTATAACTGTGGCTTCAGGTTCTTTAACAGTGGTCTGTTCCTCGCCAGCCGCTACCCTCCTCTTGCTGCCAAGTACTTCTGTTACCCCAACGCCCGAGGAGAAGACTCACTCGCTGCCAAAGGACTTCTCTGTGTCAAGGTAACGTCACTCTTTTATTTTAAATGTTTCATTGCACAAATATGTTTTGTGTTTGTTCAGTTATTTGTGTCCAGTTTTGTGTTATGGTTTTATTATGGAGAATTAGTGCAAACCAGTATTTGGGTTGTGGGAGAAAGTCAGGACTGCAGTAGGGGGGCTGGTGAATTAGAGGCCCAAATACTAATAAAGAACATATTGTGTGGGGGTCATGGGAGCCCCAAGATTCCAAATGGCCGACCTGCTCACTGCTAAAAAAAAAAGTTCTGAATTATGATCCAGAAAAACTTTCTGGCCTCTTTACACTCATTTTTTAGACATTTTATTGTGTATTTATATATACAGGCTGTGTTGTGCCAACTTGCTTCATCATAGAAAACACTTCTGTGGCCCAGATCATTGCCTTTCAGACATGCAACTATTGGTGCTTGAAATACATTTTAAAGAACAGAGAAAGAAAGATATGGGAATTTTAATTTAAAGAATTGTTTGACACTTTTGGAATAAATTTGGGCCTTGGTTTTATGTCTTTGCCCAGTTCTAAATCCTCGTCCAATCACTTGTTTTAGAATTCTTATGAATAGATCCACTGACCATATCACACGTGTCCAGTCCAGAACTCTACTTGGAATAAAAAGATATAAACAAAATGACTCCAGGGTTTTATGACATTTTAGTGAATTTATTATCAGTTTGGCACTGATCATTGATCACCCGCTGGTTGTGAGGCCACTACATATGAGGCTTCAAACTGAAACCTGTGACATACACATTAAAGGAACAGTCTCAAAATATTAGTGGGAAAATAGCAACAATGTGTTACGTAATAAAACATTTCCAATCTAGTAAGTTACCCATAAATATCACCTGTCCAATGTAACAGCCACAACCCAACCTTCTCTTTGCTTCTCTCTATCCAGTCTGTCAGTTGAAGGAACAAAACTATTCAGTCAATTTGCTTTTGATTCTGTCCCGTTTTTCTCAGTTCTGTTCCATGGGGCCCCCCTTCTATTTGCCGACTAACTGACAGATTATAGAGAGAAGCAAAGGAGAAGGTGGGTTCCATTACGTTAGATATGATCCAGTCACTTAGTAATTTTACTATAGTCCTCTCACCACTGCCCTAAATGAGCTGCTCCTATAAAAACTAAACGTTCTAGTCCCAAACCACTTCAACCGTGACATACTGCTCATACACAAGCTCCAAAGACATTCACGTGCACTTGAGCGTCGCTGGCGCAAATCCCGCTCAGAATGAGACTTTTGGAGCTACAAATCTGCCCTGCGCTCCTATAACACCAGCCTCTTCCAAGCCAAACAAACCTACTTTACTTCACTCATTAACTCCCTTTCTAAAAAACCAGCACAACTTTTCTCCACCTTTAACCCTCTCCTTTCCCCTTCTCCACCCCCTCCATGCACATCTGTCTCTGCTCAAGATATTGCTGAGCACTTCAAAAACAAAATTGTCACTATCAGAAGGGACATTCCACTACTCAACCCCCCTAGACTTCCACCACCCTCCCTCCACACTCCCCAGTCTCTCCTGTGCTCCTTCACCCCTGTCACTGATGAGGAATCTCAAAGCTTCTGGCCTCTTCTCACCTTACCACCTGCCCGCTTGATCCAATTCCCTCGAAACTTCTCCGCAATACCAATCCTTGTCTAATCAAAGCCTTAACTCACCTATTTAATCTTTCCCTCTCAACTGGACTGTTTCCTTCTCAACTAAAACATGCTCTTGTCACCCCCATTCTGAAAAAACCCTCTCTAGATCCCTCCAATCTTGACAACCTCCGACCTATCTCTCTGCTACCTTTCATCTCTAAACTACTTGAGCGCCTAGTCTACAACCGACTAACCTCATTCCTCTCTGACAATAACCTGCTGGACCCCCTACAATCTGGTTTTAAGCCACAACACTCCACCGAAACCTCCATAACCTGACTAACTAATGAACCTTTAACAGCTAAAGCCAACAATCACTTCTCACTACTAATACTGCTTGATCTCTCAGCTGCACTGTAGATCACCCTCTCCTCCTCCAGTCTCCTCATTCGCTTGGCGTTCTTACCTCACTAATCGTTCCTTCAGTGTCTCCTACAATGGAGTAGCATCTTCTCCCCTACCTCTTTCTGTTTTTTCATGTCACTTCCACCTAAGGAACATTTCCAAAATACGATCATTTATCACCCAAGACGCTGCCAAAATTCTTATTCACTCTCTCATCATATCACGTCTAGACTACTGTAACTCTCTTTTAATTGGCCTCCCCCTCCAGAGACTGTCAGCTCTCCAGTCCATAATGAACACTGCTGCGAGGCTCATATAAACAGCGCTGTGAAATATGCTGGCACTATATAAATACATGTTAATAATAATAAATAATAATAATATACATTACATTTTTTACTAACTAACTATATTGGAAACATTTAGTTGAGATGCAAAGCCTGTTTACCCATTTGTTTTTGCACTGAACAATTCCATTAAGGGTGATTTTTTGTGTCCCCAAAATTGGAACAATTGGGGTTATGATACCTGGTGCTGAGAAGCAAATCTGTGCAATGGGCCACACTAACATTGGGTGCTGAATGATTAACCTGTGCCTGGGCCACACACACACACAATGGTTGTGGACTTGCTAAGCTTTCACAGGATGAGCCACTTGCCAAATGCCCAGGTTACTAGCCCAGTAGTTCCTGCAAATACTCACCTGTTGCTTTCTTTTAGGTGCAGGTTGGAGTGAATGAAGAGCAGCAGAGCATTGTGGGATATATAAATTGCACCCACTTGCACGCCCCGGAGGGTGAGAGCCTCTGTCTTTACTTTATTATCACTTTTTCCTGTTTTTTTGCTTTAATCAGCAGGGTGAAAAGATGATATAGTTTAGATATTTTTTATATGTCTGTGGAGGGTGATGTTGTGATTAGAGACCCCAAAAAAGCAACAGCAGAAATTAAATCTGAGTGGGGGGGGAGGTGGGCAAATGCTTAAACCTTTCTTTGCTTCTTTAACTTTGAGGGACATTGGGGTATCGGTGGGTCATTGGGATATCAGTGGCCACAGTTTGGGAATGGTAATAGCCTTTGCTAATGTCTCAATACAATTTCAAGGGGAACATTTTTTAGGGGAAATACGACTTAATCTGAGTGGGGTGAACATGCTCTGGGCAATGAGGCTGTGGAAGGAAGAAACGACTGACTAAGTTCTTATAGAACCTAAGTATAAAGAGGCTTTGGATCAGAACATTCTGTTGCTTGTGGGAGACCAGAATCTTTACAAACAAGGGTGTAAGGACATGGAAGGAGAAACAGACCAGCTCTGGGGTTTTTGTAGTTGTAGCATATTTCTGTAGGGATGATGAGAAGTAACAAATGTTTGGAGAAAGCAGAAAGTTCTAATGGAGACCAGTAAGCGTCCGTACCCTGCAGTGCCAATGCTGCCAGTATAGGGACCCAAGTGGTCAGACTTAGGGGCAGATTTATTAAGGTTCAAATGGTAAATTTGAATAAAAATTTTCGTTTTTCCCACCAACTTGAATTTGAATGTGAGATCTATGGCATCTCAACCCTGGAAATAGTTCTAATTTGAATATTTGTCACCTAAAACCTGCCGAGTTCATGTACAAGTGGCAGAAGTTCGATGAAGCATTTGAATAGATTCATTGCCTTCCTGACATTCAAGTTTTTTTCCGCATTCAATCCAATATTAGACGTTCAAGTTTTTCCATAAATAACCTTCCATTCGAGTTGTGAATACGTTCGAGTTTATTCGAGTTGAAAAAATTGACATAATTTCGAAATTCGACCTTTGATAAATCTGCCCCCTAGAGATAAGAGACCCTTGGATCATGGGATCACTGGGAGCTTCTATAGCGCTCGGGTTTGTGCACCACATCTGGACATTGTGACCTGACATTTGTGAATGTGGAAAGGATCTGAACTATTTACTGAATTCTGACATTTTCCTGATGAAATACAACTTTGTGTAACACATTTTTGAAAACATCATGATTGCTGGTGCCCCACTTAGTCTTACCCAGAGTCCTCTCTGCCAGCTGCAACTCCCAGTAGAGCACGTGTTACATGGGACTCTTCTTCTCAGGTGGCCCTCACTGTTCTGTTGGAGGAAGGTTTAACCACACTAAATTGCACCCACAACTGATCACAACGTGGGCACCAGTGGTTCTTAAAACAAAACTGGACCAATATCATAAATTAGTAAATGGTCCAGATACTTTCCCACATTACAGTCACAACTGTGGGGTCCCAACGCCCAGAGGTAGAGCTCACTCCCCAGTGCTATAGAAGCTCACAGTGATCCCTTGATCCAAGGGTCTCCTATCTCTAAGTCTAACCACTTGGGTCCCGATACTGGCAGCATTGGCACCACTGGGTACTGGGTACTGACCCTTACTGGTCTCCATTAGAATTTCCCTGACATCTGCCCAATAGAACCTTCTTCCTTCTTCAAACATTTGTTATATCTCATCATCCATACAGAAATATGTTATAGCTGCATAATTGCAAATTGTAGTTATAAAGTGTAGTGTGAGTTCTTCTCCTTTCATTAACTTGTAGCCAATCCAAAAATGGTTTCCACTTTTCCCTAAAATGTTCACCTGCTTTAAAATGACAGGATCTGAAATGAACTGCCCATGGGTGACTAAATGGGAACATTATTTAACACTAGATTTGGCTTTGTATCAATCCATTGTTTGAGGTAGATCTTGATGCAACAGTTGAAAGATGTTTGTCAATTCCCAAAAGAATGAGCCTGGAATTGGCTGATGTGATTTCCTCTAATGTTGGGCAAGCCGCACTGTATAAAGTCTCCTTTAAATGCTCACCTATGTTCATGCCCCTGATAAAGTCAGATCCACACCAAAATTAATTGATAAGCTGAATGTACTACAAAGAAACGCAAAGGCAATACTTTTATTTAATAAATTGCACTTTATTTTTAAACTATGGGAGAGAAGCCCTTTTTTGTTTAAATCTTTCCTGGCACATACTTGACCTACTGGGCCTCATCCTTCCTCTGGCTCCTCAGCCCACCACCTCCTCCAGCAAGGGGAGAGTATTTGGTGCCTTGCCCTCATGCCAAGGGATATGCTCCCTCTCCCAACTGTAATACAGACCCAACTTTAGCTGGTCCAACCCCTCCTGGGGACTAACTGAATTAATGGTTGGAGATAAGTAATGTTCTGAGCAATTGAGATACAGCCCTATTCAGAGTTGGTTGCCCCTTGTTGTGAGCCGCTGATAAGTTACACAAGGATATATAGCTGGTGATATTCCAAGTTCTCAGACAGAACTGATAGCAGACCCTGTGTTTCCTTTCAGCTGACGCTTGTGTTCGGTTTGACCAGATGTCCCATTTGCTGCAGTGGGTGTCGGACTTCCAATCAGAGAACAGCGAGGCCGGGGAAATCACTGTGTTTGATGTTCTCTGCGGAGACCTTAATTTTGATAATTGCTCAGCGGGTAAAGTTCATCTCATCTTTAGCATTTTTGTCTCGTTTGGTTTGTTCTCTTTCACTGTATGTTCAAATGCAATTGTATAAGTAGCCCAGTCCTTCATCAGTCATTCTATAACTGACAAATAGATACTATACATGGAAGTAGCAGAATTCCAGCAGGACCTTTAATTCCATACATTTCATATTTTAAATGGCAAATAGGCAGCAGCAGGTCCATCATCATGGGGTGACAGTTGTAAATCCTGTCTGAGGCCCATGGCAGTAGGCATCCCTGATATACTCAACTGTCTGATTTGTGGACCAGAAAGGGGACAGGGATTGTGGAACCCAACTCTTTCATCATCACCTCTCCAGCGTCATTGCCCCACTCCTCCAACTTCTCCATTGCCCACAAGCAAAACCAGATAGTTCCCTCCTATTGAAAGTGTAGCAGTGACAGCAATCCTATAAATGATATGAGTCATGAGAGCCATCTGGGCTAGCAGTTCCATGAATGGGAAATGGGCCAGCATTAGTATAAATGGCACATCAGGGGGTAGATCTCCCTGGCAGTAATTGGGATGGTTGCAGGTCAATAGCATAATGAATAATAATAAATAAGTTTATTGTATGTAACATAGTAACATAGTAAGTAAGGTTGAAAAAAGACACATGTCCATCAAGTTCAACCTTTTAGTTTTATTTTTGTTTTTTTTATCTGCCTAACTGCCAGTTGATCCAGAGGAAGGCAAAAAACCCATCTGAAGCCTCGCCAAAAATTCCTTCCTGACTCCAAAATGGCAATGGGACCAGTCCCTGGATCAACTTGTACTATGAGCTCTCTCCCATATCCCTGTATTCCCTCACTTGCTAAACACCATCCAACCCCTTCTTATACCTATCTAATGTATCAGTCTGTACCCCTGATTCACTTCCCAGCTCTCCCTGTAACACCCCTTTCCCTCCTCTAATCTCATTGGCTCCCTCCTGTCTGCTGGGAGGAGCTACTGGTGAATAAAGCATCCGACCCTTCCTTGTACCTATCTAATGTATCAGCCTGTACCCCTGATTCACTTCCCAGCTCTCCCTGTAACACCCCTTTCCCTCCTCTAATCTCATTGGCTCCCTCCTGTCTGCTGGGAGGAGCTACTGGTGAATAAAGCATCCGACCCTTCCTTGTACCTATCTAATGTATCAGCCTGTACCCCTGATTCACATCCCAGCTCTCCCTGTAACACCCCTTTCCCTCCTCTAATCTCATTGGCTCCCTCCTGTCTGCTGGGAGGAGCTACTGGTGAATAAAGCATCCGACCCTTCCTTGTACCTATCTAATGTATCAGCCTGTACCCCTGATTCACTTCCCAGCTCTCCCTGTAACACCCCTTTCCCTCCTCTAATCTCATTGGCTCCCTCCTGTCTGCTGGGAGGAGCTACTGGTGAATAAAGCATCCGACCCTTCCTTGTACCTATCTAATGTATCAGCCTGTACCCCTGATTCACATCCCAGCTCTCCCTGTAACACCCCTTTCCCTCCTCTAATCTCATTGGCTCCCTCCTGTCTGCTGGGAGGAGCTACTGGTGAATAAAGCATCCGACCCTTCCTTGTACCTATCTAATGTATCAGCCTGTACCCCTGATTCACTTCCCAGCTCTCCCTGTAACACCCCTTTCCCTCCTCTAATCTCATTGGCTCCCTCCTGTCTGCTGGGAGGAGCTACTGGTGAATAAAGCATCCGACCCTTCCTTGTACCTATCTAATGTATCAGCCTGTACCACTGATTCACTTCCCAGCTCTCCCTGTAACACCCCTTTCCCTCCTCTAATCTCATTGGCTCCCTCCTGTCTGCTGGGAGGAGCTACTGGTGAATAAAGCATCCGACCCTTCCTTGTACCTATCTAATGTATCAGCCTGTACCACTGATTCACTTCCCAGCTCTCCCTGTAACACCCCTTTCCCTCCTCTAATCTCATTGGCTCCCTCCTGTCGGCTGGGAGGAGCTACTGGTGAATAAAGCATCCAACCCTTCCTTGTACCTATCTAATGTATCAGCCTCAGGGAGACAATTCCACATCTTCACAGCTCTAACTGTAAAAAACCCCATTCCCAATATTTAGGCTGAACCTCTTTTTCTTCTAATCGGAATGGGTGACCTTGTGTCAGCTGGAAAGACCTACTGGTAAATAAATCATTAGAGAGATTATTATATGATCCCCTTATATATTTATACATAGTTATCATATCACCCCTTAAGCGCCTCTTCTCCAGCGTGAACATCCCCAATTTGGCCAGTCTTTCCTCATAGCTAAGATTTTCCCTTTACCAGCTTAGTTGCCCTTCTCTGTCCCCTCTCTAATACAATAATGTCCTGTTTGAGTGATGGAGACCAAAACTGTACGGCTTTGGCAAAATCCAGAATCTTACTTACCACATCATAAAAAGCAATCAAATTCGTCTGACATGACCTATCCTTCATAAAGCCATGCTGATTGCTGCTCATAATGACATTCATTAGGACAACATTTTGAATGTGATCCCTTAACAAGCCTTCAAATAATTTGCCCACCACAGATGTCAGACTTACTGGCCTATAATTGCCAGGCTGAGATCATAATCCCTTTTTAAATATTGGAATAACATCAGCTTTTCTCCAATCCATAGGCACCATACCAGATGAAAGTGAATCTGAGAAAATCAGAAATAGGGGCTGGTCTAAAACTGAACTAAGCTCTCTTAGAACCCGGGGGTGTATGCCATCAGGCCCTGGAGCCTTGTTTACATTAATTTGTATTAAAGCTTTATGAATCATATCCTGAGTCAGTCACTGACTAGATTGAGCTGAGCCATTAGTGCAGCTATAAAGTGAGCCTAGGAACTCACACTCCTCTATTGTATACACTGAAGAAAAGAACTGACACATTTGCCTTTTCTGTATCTGTTACAACCAGACTGGTACCATTATTTAATGGAGCAACACTCTCAACCTGCATCTTTTTACTATTAATATATTTAAAAAAAACTTTTAAGGGTTAGTTTTCACCTCCACCGCAATTAACTCTTCATTTCTTTTCTTAGCCTTCCGGATTGCTGATTTACAACATTTATTACAGTGTTTATATTCATTAAATGCAGCTTCTGTCTCATAAGTGTGTGTTAAACAGCAGTGCAAGAGGTGTTAGTACTAAGGCAGTAGCATTGTCTGCAACAGACAAGTGAATGATAGAATTGGAATTCTTCATCTTTACTATTGCAGCATTTGCTGTTAGATTTTGGTCCTTACTGCTAATTCTGTGCTTATTTTATATTAGATGACCATATGGAACAATCACATGATTTATTTGAAGTCTATAAGGACCCGTGCAGAGACTGTGCTGGGAGAGACAGATCTGGGGTACTAGGTAAGTTCACAATATTATCAAACACATTTTTTCCCATAGTTTATATATTTATAATTAACACGAATTTAGAAAGTAGTGACATATTCCGTAGTGCTGTACAAAAGAAGTCTGTGTACATCAATCAGATTTATTACATACAAATACTGAGCAGAAAAGGAGGGAAATAGGAAAGAAACTAGTAACATAGCGTCTAGACCCAAGTACCAATCATTTAACTCAAACTAAACACTTGCACTGGTGGAAGGATTTATTTCTGATCTAAATCTGAAGATCACTGGAATCACTTTTGCATCAGTAATTGATTCAGTGGAATTTCTTTATTTGATCGAAAATGGAAAAATTCCTCGTCCCATGCACACTTTAAATACATCTAATAGTCACCATCTAAAATGTTTGTAAAACGTTCCCTTCAGCCAATTTCTCAGACTTAGGAGGTACTGCCCCACTATAGAGGCCTATAACATAGAATCTGACTGTAACCCCATCTTGGCCACCCCCTGTGCTGTGTAACATTTACACCATTATTTTCTCACCATCCACAGGTCCTGAATCCCCTTTGCTAAATGAAAGGCTACTGGGAATTTACCAGTCATGGCAGTGCCTCCAGCCAGTGGGATCAGGGAATAAACCTACTGGTATCAAGCCCCACTAGGAACAAATGATTAACCACACCACTTGCAGTAAAACAAATAGAACTTTATATAAGAAGAAAAGTGCAGAGTAAATACAATTACAATATCAATACCCCCCTTTCCTGCAAGAGCTCCTAAACTTTCCCCAGGTAGTGCTACCTGCCCAAATACCTCTCTTGTTGGACAGAGGCAGTTGCTCCCATGTAGTGGCACATGAACAGGGGACAAGCTGGAGCCTTTCCCTCCCACACGTACAACTCCCCCGGGGCTCATACAGAGCTGGTACAGGCAGCCACACTGCTTCAAGCTCCTTTTACTGACATCCATCTCCAGTATATCTTATTGGGGTCTTGTTATCCCCAAGCCCACACAAGGCATCCCCAGCCAAGTGCTTTCTCTCCATAGTTGAACTCACAAGCTAGGGGTCCCATACACCAAGCCCCTTAGGGCCACTCGAATTCTTTAGGCCCCTTACATCTTGCCTGCAGTCCTGCACTCCGACTGGAATTCAAAGTAATGGATAGCATACCCAATTTGAAAAAAAAAAATTAAGCACATTTATTACACAAAGATTAAGAAATAATGAACAAAAAGTATAGAGAGGTGAGCCCAACGCATTTCGACCATAAGGGTCTTCCTCAGGGGCACAAATCAAACAAAAATCAAAAAAGGCAGTCACTCCGACTGGACTGAGAAGTAGACTGAACTGAACACATGAGAAGTAGACTGAGCTGAACACATGAGAAGTAGACTGAACTGAACACATGAGAAGTAGACTGAACTGAACACATGAGAAGTAGACTGAACTGAACACATGAGAAGTAGACTGAACTGAACACATGAGAAGTAGACTGAGCTGAACACATGAGACGTAGACTGAGCTGAACACATGAGAAGTAGACTGAACTGAACACATGAGAAGTAGACTGAACTGAACACATGAGAAGTAGACTGAGCTGAACACATGAGAAGTAGACTGAGCTGAACACATGAGAAGTAGACTGAGCTGAACACATGAGAAGTAGACTGAGCTGAACACATGAGAAGTAGACTGAGCTGAACACATGAGAAGTAGACTGAGCTGAACACATGAGAAGTAGACTGAGCTGAACACATGAGAAGTAGACTGAGCTGAACACATGAGAAGTAGACTGAACTGAACACATGAGAAGTAGACTGAACTGAACACATGAGAAGTAGACTGAACTGAACACATGAGAAGTAGACTGAGCTGAACACATGAGAAGTAGACTGAGCTGAACACATGAGAAGTAGACTGAACTGAACACATGAGAAGTAGACTGAACTGAACACATGAGAAGTAGACTGAACTGAACACATGAGAAGTAGACTGAACTGAACACATGAGAAGTAGACTGAACTGAACACATGAGAAGTAGACTGAACTGAACACATGAGAAGTAGACTGAACTGAACACATGAGAAGTAGACTGAGCTGAACACATGAGAAGTAGACTGAACTGAACACATGAGAAGTAGAGTGAGCTGAACACATGAGAAGTAGACTGAACTGAACACATGAGAAGTAGACTGAGCTGAACACATGAGAAGTAGACTGAACTGAACACATGAGAAGTAGACTGAACTGAACACATGAGAAGTAGAGTGAGCTGAACACATGAGAAGTAGACTGAACTGAACACATGAGAAGTAGACTGAACTGAACACATGAGAAGTAGACTGAGCTGAACACATGAGAAGTAGACTGGCTCACCCCCCTCCCTTATCTAATTTAGGTCCAGCACTTCGCTGCCAACACCAGGGCATTTCCACCCATGCGTTACTTTAGGACAATAGTGGAACTTAACCGTATGGGTCCCTACTTGACATTTTTCCAAGGAATTTGAAGGGTTACAAGGGATGACTAATAGAAACAGCAAAGAATCAGGCTTTGGGCAAGGAAACTAAATTCTAATGTTAAAACAAAGCCTAATGTGGTAGATAATAACTATTCTATATATGTAGAAAGCAACAAGAAATCAATAGCCAAAAGCAAAAGGAAAACAATAGATCCCATTTCTGTAGCATTTTAACTATGAAAAGATTTAATCCCATTTAACACTGGGATATTTTATTTTTCTGATCCATATCTTCAGTTGTTTCTAGATGTAAGAACCAAGATTACATATAGGTCACATATAGGTTACATATAGGTTACATATAGGTTACATATAGGTTACATATAGGTTACATATAGGCAGGCTAAACATCTCCCTAAACTCCTAGACCCAAGCTAAATGCTTCATTCAATATATAATAATGGGGATTTATCTAGAAAGGTGGCTATGTTGTCATGTGGGAAAAGCATTACTTTTATTCCCATATTTGTGTAACCATGGAAAACAAAAACAAACAAAAAAAAACAAATAACAAAATATATATATATAAAAAAACCAAAGGCCCAGCACTCGAAAAACGCTTCCATTGGCGTCTGGGTGCAGTCCACATTGTAGTTAGATGCAGATGCTGTTAGAGATCGCACTCACATGACTTATATCAAATTTAGTTGCTTTTATTATAAAAAAAAGTCTAGCGTTTGGGCTCCAGCCTTTGTCAAAGTGCAAAAATACAATAAAGAACCAACTTAAAAACATTGTGTGGCACGAACCCGCCGTGACGTGTGTAGCGCTATAGTAAGTTGAGTGCACCGTTCTCTCTCTATAGGCTTCACCCCTATACTATGCTCCAGATGAGACCTTAATTATTCAGGGGTAAGCCCTCGCAAACGGTGTGGAGGCAGGGTGTAGTATAACTGTAACTTGGTGCAGGGTACAATAATTGGGCGTCAGTGGTTCTTATAACTTAAAGGGATACTGTCATGGGAAAAAATTTTTTTCTCAAATCAATCAATTAATAGTGCTACTCCAGTAGAATTCTGCACTGAAATCCATTTCTCAAAAGAGCAAACAGATTTTTTTTATATTCAATTTTGAAATCTGACATGGGGCTAGACATATTGTCAATTTCCCAGCTGCCCCAAGTCATGTGACTTGTGCTCTGATAAACTTCAATCACTCTTTACTGCTGTACTGCAAGTTGGAGTGATATCACCTCCCCCCCTTTTCCCCCAGCAGCCAAACAACAGAACAATGGGAAGGTAACCAGATAGCAGCTCCCTAACACAAGATAACAGCTGCCTGGTAGATCTAAGAACAACACTCAATAGTAAAATCCAGGTCCCACTGAGACACATTCAGTTACATTGAGAAGGAAAAACAGCAGACTGCCAGAAAGCATTTCTCTCCTAAAGTGCAGGCACACGTCACATGACCAGGGGCAGCTGGGAAATTGACAATATGTCTAGCCCCATGTCAGATTTCAAAATTGAATATAAAAATCGAAATTCGAAGTATTTTTCATTATAATCCTTCACTCAAGCTTAGTAAATGTGCCCCTTGGTGTTTGGGAAGGAAGTGTCACACAAGAGACTTTGCTCATTCTGTACATGGAAAAGAAGTGGCTAAATACAGAGCCCATTGTCGGTGGTGGATTCTCTAATTGGACTGAAGTTTTATGAGATATTTTATGTGAGACCTAAACCTGGTCCCTAATGAAATTCCTCTCAGCTGCCCCAGTACAGGTTACGCCCCAAATCCAATGAATAAATACCTTTCCCTATCCTATAAGAATACTAATGATTGGCAGTTACATGCGGGGAATGGACTGTGGCGCCCCCTTCTGGTTCATTTAGTTATGTCTCCTCTCTTGTCTCCCCCAGGCACTCTCCTCCGGCCCGAGTCTTTGTACCATGAAGCAGTGAATACTCCAGACAATATGAAGAGGTGAGGCCATGAATGGGCATTTTGCTTCTGCTGGAAAGCTTCACACTTGCTGCTTTGTGCATTTAGTTCTTATTTCATTATTGTCCCTTTACAGGACCCTGGAGTCACCCAATGAGCGGCAACTTTATTTAGCCCCCCCTCTACCTCTCAACTCAAACCCTGATGTGCCGCACTGGACAGGCCGTCGCATTGATTATATCTTGTACCGACCCCCGGAATCATTCCCTGCCACGGTAAGAAGGGTCATGGGAGGCTGCAAATACAACTTCTTTCACTTGCGGTAACTGAGAGAGAGTGGGTGTGTGAGTGTTTGTGAGTGCTGTTTGTAGCAGTGTGAGTGGATGAATGTGAGTTGGAGTGGAGGTGTCAGGAGTGGCGGTGTCTGAAATGGAGCACTCCTGACACCACCACTCCTGACACCACCACTCCTGAGTGCTCCATTTCGGAGTGCTCCATTTCAGAGTGCTCCATTCCTGAATAAAGAGACCACAACATCACAACAAAGTGCTGCCTATTGATGCATTGCTGCATGAAGTCATCATGTTATGGTTTGATTGAAAATTGAAATTAATTTAAAATAAAAGGACACCAAAGTCCCAGGTTCAGAGTTTGTGGATGTGCACATGAGAATTCAGTTACTATTTTCCTTCCCATGAGATTGACACTGATGTTAAATAGTTATGGTTTGTTGTTTCTTCAGGTTGTGGATCAGTTCCTATTTATTACGCAGCTGGCAGGGCTATCGGACCACATTCCCATATCTCTCCGCCTCTCTGTCACTATTGACCCCACTACGTCTCTCTGAAGGGGGAACAACTGCTGCAAATGCAACTCCAATACCTGCAATGCCGATACCTTGTGTCTAATACATGTTTACACATAGTCCCTTAACTTGGGGTTCATGGTGGCATTAACTGCTTATATTACCTCACAATCATTGCTATGGACTCTAGATAATCTATTTAATAAGATTTATTCATTACATGTGGGACATTACATGGCATCTTTGCACCAATCTCTGGGGTTCAGACTGCCATCCCCTCCCCCTTTTTCCTGCACTCTCCCTAAACTGCAGCCATTTTCAGGCATCACATATGGGTGAGATTATTGTATTGAATGTTCTTGTACTGATGTTAATAGATATAAATATTGAAATATTTGATAAATAAATCCATTATTATTGATATAAGAATGGCTACTAAGCAGTGTCTCTATTGAATTCTATACGATATTGTTGTATACACATCACATACAGAATACAGTAGAGTAAGTGGGAATCCGCGCTCAGACAATTAACTCTTTATAGGTGAATGCATCAATCCTCTTCAGTAGAACATCCAAAACTATTAGACTTTCAGTGGGAAAGAGGAGAGAACTCGGACGCAGATGAACTGCTTGTGATTAATATTTATTTAAGCTGCTGTACACGACATGTTTCGGGCCTATAATTGCCCTTTCTCAAGTGTAACAAACACAGAATCACAGTGAACATTTTAAACACACCCATTAACCCCTTCATTCCCATCATCCAATCAAGAGTAGTAGCAAATTCGAAAAATGTTCAATTTTGTGTCCACAGGTGATTGAAAAGAAAATATCTTCAAAGGGCTTGAATATTTTGTGCAGGAAATGTCCAATCAGTTAAATACATTGTATAACAATGTTAAAATTGTCCAATGAAATAAATACATCGTATCAATTGTGCAAATATTCACCAACCTGTTAAAAACAAAATTCATAGAAAAGATCAAAAAATGGGGGCACTACTTTTAAACGTCTACCCCAGCTCAATTGACAAAGGGCCTGTGTAGCCCGAAACGTTGCCTATGGCATTTGAGTAAAGTTTTTGCAATTTTTCAAAAAAATACCGGAGTGCTGCTGCTTTATTTGCTACATGTATACATTGCCCTGGCAGGGGGTATAGCTTGCACCCGGGCTGCTTTTGAAGCACACTTTATCTACATTTACAGTACAGACATTAAATGGCCCCTGCATTGTCTAAACCTCAAATTCAGACTAATCCCCTCATTGTTCACACATATGATCCCCCTGTATTGTTCACACATGTGACCCCTCTATTGTTTCTATCCTAAAGCCCCTGTACTGTTCTACCTGAGACCCCTCTATTGTTTCTATCCTAAAGCCCCTGTACTGTTCTACCTGAGACCCCTCTATTGTTTCTATCCTAAAGCCCCTGTACTGTTCTACCTGAGACCCCTCTATTGTTTCTATCCTAAAGCCCCTGTACTGTTCTACCTGAGACCCCTCTATTGTTTATACCCTAAAGCCCCTGTACTGTTCTACCTGAG
Organism: Xenopus laevis; assembly: GCF_017654675.1. NCBI lineage: Eukaryota > Metazoa > Chordata > Amphibia > Anura > Pipidae > Xenopus > Xenopus laevis. The sequence goes on from NC_054371.1 coordinate 233,707,196, forward strand.
ACCCCTCTATTGTTTATACCCTAAAGCCCCTGTACTGTTCTACCTGAGACCCCTCTATTGTTATACCCTAAAGCCCCTGTACTGTTCTACCTGAGACCCCCTCTATTGTTTTATACCCTAAAGCCCCTGTACTGTTCTACCTGAGACCCCTCTATAGTTTCTATCCTAAAAGCCCCTGTACTGTTCTACCTGAGACCCCTCTATTGTTTCTATCCTAAAGCCCCTGTACTATTCTACCTGAGACCCCTCTATTGTTTCTATCCTGTACTAGCTGAGACCCCTCTATGTTTTAGCCCCTGTACTGTTCTATCCTGAGACCCCTCTATTGTTTATACCCTAAAGCCCGTACTGTACCTGAGACTCTTTGTTTACTAAAGCCCCTGTACTGTTCACCTGAGACCCTCTACTTGTTTCTATCCTATTGTACCCCTAGACCCTCTATGTATCCTAAAAGCCCCCTGTACTGTTAATCCTGTAACCCCCCTCTATTGTTTATATCCTAAAAGCCCCTGTACTGTTCTACCTGGCAGACCCCTCTATTGTTTCTATCCTAAAGCCCCTGTACTGTTCTCTACCTGAGGAACCCCTCTATTGTTTTCTATCCTTAAAGCCCCTGTACTGGTTCTACCTGAGGACCCCTCTATTGTTTATATCCTAAAAGCCCCTGTACTGTTCTACCTGAGACCCCTCTATTGTTTCCATAACCCTACAAGCCCCCTGTTACTGTTTCTACCTGAGACCCCCTCTTATTGTTTTCTATGCCTAAAGACCCCTGTACTGTTCTACCTGAGACCCCTCTATTGTTTATACCTAAAGCCCCTGTACTGTTCTACCTGAGACCCCTCTATTGTTTATACCCTAAAGCCCCTTACTGTTCTACCTGAGACCCCTCTATTGTTTATACCCTAAAGCCCCTGTACTGTTCTACCTGAGACCCCTCTAATTGTTTCTATCCTAAAGCCCCTGTACTGTTCTACCTGAGACCCCTCTATGTTTCTATCCTAAAGCCCCTGTACTGTTCTACCTGAGAACCCCTCTATTGTTTATATCCTAAAGCCCCTGTACTGTTCACCTGAAACCCCTCTATTGTTTATATCCTAAAGCCCCTGTACTGTTCCACCTGAGACCCCTCTATTGTTTATATCCTAAAGCCCCTGTACTGTTCCACCTGAGACCCCTCTATTGTTTATATCCTAAAGCCCCTGTACTGTTCTCCCCTGAGACCCTCTATGTTTTCTATCCTAAAGCCCCTGTACTGTTCTCCCTGAGACCCTCTATTGTTTCTATCCTAAAGCCCCTGTACTGTTCTCCTGAGACCCCTCTATTGTTTCTATCCTAAAGCCCCTGTACTGTTTCTCCCTGAGACCCCTCTATTGTTTCTAGTCCTAAAGCCCCTGTAAACCCCTCTATTGTTTCTATCCTACGCCCTGTACTGTTCTCCCTGAAGACCCCTCTATTGTTCTATCCTAAAGCCCTGTCACTGTTCTTCCCTGAGACCCCTCTATTGTTCAAAGCCCCTGTACTGTTCTACCTGAGGACCACCTCTATTGTTTCATCCTAAAAGCCCACTGTCACTGTTACTGAGACCCCTCTTATTGTTTCTATCTAAAGCCCCTGTACTACCTGAGACCCCTCTATTGTTTCTATCCTAAAGCCCTCTAACTGTTCTACCTGAGCCCTCTATTGTTTTATACCCTAAAGCCTGTACTGTTCTACCTGAGACCCCTCTATTGTTATACCCTAAGCCCCTGTACTGTTCTAACCTGAGACCCCTCTAATTGTTTATACCCTAAAGCCCCTACTGTTCTACTGAGACCCTCTATTGTTTAGCCCCTGTACTGTTCTACCTAGAACCCCTCTATTGTTTCTATCCTAAAGCCCCTGTTACTGTTTCTACCTGAGACCCCTCTATTGTTTCTATCCTAAAGCCCATGTACTGTTCTACCTGAGACCCCTCTATTGTTTCTATCCTAAAGCCCCTGTACTGTTCTACCTGAGACCCCTCTATTGTTTATATCCTAAAGCCCCTGTACTGTTCTACCTGAGACCCCTCTATTGTTTATATCCTAAAGCCCCTGTACTGTTCTACCTGAGACCCCTCTATTGTTTCTATCCTAAAGCCCTGTACTGTTCTACCTGAGACCCCTCTATTGTTTATATCCTAAAGACCCTGTACTGTTCTACCTGAGACCCCTCTATTGTTATACCCTAAAGCCCCTGTACTGTTCTACCTGAGACCCCTCTATTGTTTATACCCTAAAGCCCCTGTACTGTCATCTACCCTGAGACCCCTCTATTGTTTCTATCCCTAAAGCCCCTGTACTGTTCTACCTGAGACCCCTCTATTGTTTCTATCCTAAAGCCCCCTGTTACTGTTCTACCTGAGGACCCTCTGTTTCTATCCTAAAGCCCCTGTACTGTTCTACCTGAGACCCCTCTATTGTTTATATCCTAAAGCCCCTGTACTGTTCCACCTGAAACCCCTCTATTGTTTCATATCCTAAAGCCCCTGTACGTGTTCACCTGAGACCCCTCTCATTGTTTATATCCTAAAGCCCTGTACTGTTCCACCTGGACCCCTCTATGTTTTATATCCTAAGCCCCTGTACTGTTCTCCCTGAGACCCCTCTATTGTTTCTATCCTAAAGCCCCTTTCTAGACCCCTCTATTCGTATCCTAAAGCCCTGTACTGTTCTCCTGAGACCCCTCTATTGTTTCTATCCTAAAGACCCCTCTATGTTTCTTCCTAAAGCCCTGTACTGTTTCTCCCTGAGACCCTCTATTGTTTTATCCTAAAGCCCCTGTACTGTTCTCCCTGAGAACCCCTCTATGTTTCTATCCTAAAGCCCCTGTACTGTTCCTCCCCTCTATTTTTCTATCCTAAAGCCCCTGACTGGAGACCCCTCTTATGTTTCTATCCTGCCCCTGTACTGTTTTCACCTGAGACCCTCTATTGTTTCTATCCTAAAGCCCCTGTACTGTTCTACCCTGAGACCCCCTTATTGTTTCTAAAGCCCCCTTGTACTGTTCTACCTGAGACCCCTCTATGTTCTATCTAAAGGCCCCCTGTTACCTGTGAGACCCCTCTATGTTTATACCCCTAACCCCCTGCTACCTTTCTCTCTTCCCTATGTGTTCTACCTGAGACCCCGTCCCCTAAAGCCCTGTACTGTTCTACCTGGTGAGACCCCTCTATTGTTTCTATCCCCCCCTGTTACTGTTCTACCCCCCTCTATTGTTTCTATTCCTAAAGAAACCCTCCCTGAGACCCTCTATTGTTTCTATCCCCTGTACTTGTCTCTACCTGAGACCCCTCTATTGTTTCCTAAAAGCCTGTACGTTCTCCTTGGACCCCCTTATTGTTTTATACCCTAAAGCCCCTGTACTGTTCTACCTGAGACCCCTCTATTGTTTCTATCCTAAAGCCCTGTACTGTTCTACCTGAGACCCTCTATTGTTTCTATCCTAAAGCCCCTGTACTGTTCTACCTGAGACCCTCTATTGTTCTATTAAAGGCCCTGTACTGTCTACCTGTCTATTGTTCTATCCTAAAGCCCTGTACTGTTCTACCTGAGACCCTCTATTGTTTTATACCCCTAAAGCCCCTGTACTGTTCTACAAGGACCCCTCTATTGTTTCTATCCTAAAGCCCCTGTACTGTTCTACCTGAGACCCCTCTATTGTTTTCTTACCCTAAAGCCCCTGTACTGTTCTACCTGGACCCCTCTATTGTTTCTATCTAAAGCCCCTGTACTGTTCTACCTGAGACCCCTCTATCTGTTTCTATTCCTAAAGCCCTGTACTGTTCTACCTGAGACCCCTCTATCTGTTTCTATCCTAAAGCCCTTGTACTGTTTCTACCTGAGACCCCTCTATTGTTCTATCTAAAAGCCTGTTACTGTTCAACCTGAGACCCCTCTATGTTTATCCTAAAGCCCTGTACTGTTCTACCTGAAAACCCCTCTATTGTTTATATCCTAAGCCCCTGTACTTGTTCCACTGAGACCCCTCTTATTGTTTATATCCTAACAGCCCCTTACTGTTCTCGCCTGAAGCCCCTCTTTGTGTTCTATTAAAGCCCCTGTACTGTTCTACCTGAGACCCCTCTATTGTTTCTATCCTAAAAGCCCCTGTATGTTCTACCTGAGACCCCTCTATTGTTTCTATCCTAAAGCCCCTGTACTGTCTTACCTGAGACCCCTTCTATTGTTTATACCCTAAAAGCCCCTGTACTTGTTCTACCTGAGACCCCTCTATTGTTTATACCCTAAAGCCCCTGTACTTGTTCTACCTGAGACCCCTCTATTGTTTCTATCCTAAAGCCCCTGTACTGTTCTACCTGAACCCTCTATTGTTTCTATCCTAAAGCCCCTTACTGTTCTACCTGAGACCCCTCTATTGTTTCCATCCTAAAGCCCCTTACTGTTCTACCTGAGACCCCTCTATTGTTTCTACCCTAAAGCCCCTGTACTGTTCTACCTGAGACCCCTCTATTGTTTCTATCCTAAAGCCCCTGTCTACTGTTTACCTGAGACCCCTCTATTGTTATATCCTAAAGCCCCTGTAGTTCTACCCTGAGAACCCCTCTATTGTTTCCCTAAAGCCCCTGTACTGTTTCTACCTGAGACCCCTCTATTGTTTCTATCCTAAAGCCCCTGTACTGTTCTACCTAGACCCCCTCTATTTGTTTATATCCTAAAGCCCTGTACTGTTCTACCTGAGACCCCTCTATTGTTTATACCTAAAGCCCCTGTTACTGTTCTACCTGAGACCCCTCTCCCCTCTATTGTTTATACCCTAAAGCCCCTGTACTGTTCTACCTGAGACCCCTCTATTGTTTATACCCTAAAGCCCCTGTACTGTTCTACCTGAGACCCCTCTATTGTTTCTATCCTAAAGCCCCTGTACTGTTCTACCTGAGACCCCTCTATTGTTTATATCCTAAAGCCCCTGTACTGTTCTACCTGAGACCCCTCTATTGTTTATATCCTAAAGCCCCTGTACTGTTCTACCTGAGACCCCTCTATTGTTTATATCCTAAAGCCCCTGTACTGTTCCACCTGAAACCCCTCTATTGTTTATATCCTAAAGCCCCTGTACTGTTCCACCTGAGACCCCTCTATTGTTTATATCCTAAAGCCCCTTGTACTGTTCTCCCTGAGGACCCCTCTATTGTTTCTATCCTAAAGCCCCTGTACTGTTCTCCCTGAGACCCCTCTATTGTTTCTATCCTAAAGCCCCTGTACTGTTCTCCCTGAGACCCCTCTATTGTTTCTATCCTAAAGCCCCTGTACTGTTCTCCCTGAGACCCCTCTATTGTTTCTATCCTAAAGCCCCTGTACTGTTCTCTATCCAAAGGCCCCTGTACTGTTCTCCCTGAGACCCCTCTATTGTTTTCTATCCTAAAGCCCCTGTACTGTTCTACCTGAGACCCCTCTATTGTTTCTATCCTAAAGCCCCTTACTGTTCTACCTGAGACCCCTCTATTGTTTCTATCCTAAAGCCCCTGTACTGTTCTACCTGAGACCCCTCTATTGTTTCTATCCTAAAAGCCCCTGTACTGTTCTACCTGAGACCCCTCTATTGTTTCTATCCTAAAGCCCCTTGTACTGTTCTACCTGAGACCCCTCTATTGGTTCTATCCTAAAGCCCCTGTACTGTTCTACCTGAGACCCCTCTATTGTTTATATCCTAAAGCCCCTGTACTGTTCTACCTGAGACCCCTCTATTGTTTATACCCTAAAGCCCCTGTACTGTTCTACCTGAGACCCCTCTATTGTCTATCTAAAAGCCCTATACTGTATCACGGACCCCCCCTTTACCCTTAAAGCCCCTTGTACTGTTCTTACCCTGAGACCCCTCTATTGTTTATACCTAAAGCCCCGTAACTGTTCTACCTGAGACCCCTCTGATTGTTCTCTATCCTAAAAGCCCCTGTACTGTTCATACCTGAGACCCCTCTATTGTTTCTATTCCTTAACCCCTGTTACCTGTTCTACTGAGACCCCTTTATTGTTCTAATCCTTAAAGCCCCCGTACTGTTCTACCTGAGACCCCTCTATTGTTTCTGATACCCTAAAGCCCCTGTACTGTTCTACCGGAGAACCCCTCTATGTTTTTACCCTAAAGCCCCTGTACTGTTCTACCTGAGGGCAACCCCCGCTATTGTTTCTATCCCTAAAGCCCCTGTACTGTTCTACCTGAGACCCCTCTATTGTTTTTATACCCTAAAGCCCCTGTACTGTTCTACCTGAGACCCCTCTATTGTTCTATCCTAAAGCCCCTGTACTGTTCTACCTGAGACCCCTCTATTGTTTTCTATCCTAAAGCCCCTGTACTGTTCTACCTGAGACCCTCTATTGTTTCTATCCTAAAGCCCCTGTACTGTTCTTACCTGAGGACCCCTCTATTGTTTCTATCCTAAAGCCCCTGTACTGTTCTCCCTGAGACCCCTCTATTGTTTCTATCCTAAAGCCCCTGTACTGTTCTACCTGAGACCCCTCTATTGTTTATACTCTAAAGCCCCTGTTTCTGTTCTACCTGAGACCCCTCTATTGTTTTATACCCTAAAGCCCCTGTACTGTTCTACCTGAGACCCCTCTATTGTTTCTATCCTAAAGCCCCTGTACTGTTCTACCTGAGACCCCTCTATTGTTTCTATCCTAAAGCCCCTGTACTGTTCTACCTGAGACCCCTCTATTGTTTATATCCTAAAGCCCCTGTACTGTTCTACCTGAGACCCCTCTATTGTTTCTATCCTAAAGCCCCTGTACTGTTCTACCTGAGACCCCTCTATTGTTTCTATCCTAAAGCCCCTGTACTGTTCTACCTGAGACCCCTCTATTGTTTATATCCTAAAGCCCCTGTACTGTTCTACCTGAGACCCCTCTATTGTTTATATCCTAAAGCCCCTGTACTGTTCTACCTGAGACCCCTCTATTGTTTATATCCTAAAGCCCCTGTACTGTTCTACCTGAGACCCCTCTATTGTTTATATCCTAAAGCCCCTGTATTGTTCTACCTGAGACCCCTCTATTGTTTATATCCTAAAGCCCCTGTATTGTTCTACCTGAGACCCCTCTATTGTTTCTATCCTAAAGCCCCTGTACTGTTCTACCTGAGACCCCTCTATTGTTTCTATCCTAAAGCCCCTGTACTGTTCTACCTGAGACCCCTCTATTGTTTCTATCCTAAAGCCCCTGTACTGTTCTACCTGAGACCCCTCTATTGTTTATATCCTAAAGCCCCTGTACTGTTCTACCTGAGACCCAGACTGAAACTGCCACATTGTTCTCCTGTTCACACTTTATACAAAATGCTAATGGGGCCCCAGCACTGTGTCACTGTATGTAGTACATATTAGACTGGTCCTGATTCCTGTCTCCTGCTCTGTTCTGCCTTCCCTCCCTGTGTGTACCATTCTCTGCTTGCCCAGTGCTGCCTGTGTGTGCCATTCTCTGCTTGCCCAGTGCTGCCTGTGTGTGCCATTCTCTGCTTGCCCAGTGCTGCTTGTGTGTGCCATTCTCTGCTTGCCCAGTGCTGCTTGTGTGTGCCATTCTCTGCTTGCCCAGTGCTGCTTGTGTGTGTCATTCTCTGCTTGCCCAGTGCTGCTTGTGTGTGTCATTCTCTGCTTGCCCAGTGCTGCTTGTGTTGTGCCATTCTCTGCTTGCCCAGTGCTGCTTGTGTGTGCCATTCTCTGCTTGCCCAGTGCTGCTTGTGTGTGCCATTCTCTGCTTGCCCAGTGCTGCTTGTGTGTGTCATTCTCTGCTTGCCCAGTGCTGCTTGTGTGTGCCATTCTCTGCTTGCCCAGTGCTGCTTGTGTGTGCCATTCTCTGCTTGCCCAGTGCTGCTTGTGTGCTGCTTGTGTGTGTCATTCTCTGCTTGCCCAGTGCTGCTTGTGTGTGCCATTCTCTGCTTGCCCAGTGCTGCTTGTGTGTGCCATTCTCTGCTTGCCCAGTGCTGCTTGTGTGTGCCATTCTCTGCTTACTCAGTGCTGCTTGTGTGTGCCATTCTCTGCTTGCCCAGTGCTGCTTGTGTGTGCCATTCTCTGTCTGACCTATGATCCCTGTGGAACATAAGTCTGATATTTGTTCTGGGGGTTTTTTAACATTTGAAAATGATTGTTAGTGGCCCCTAAGGTGTTTAATCAAATGCTGGGGTACTGTATTATACACAGGGGAGGAGGAGGCATATGGATTTATGTCTTATATGACTTCACTTATTTCCCATATGAGTGACATCCCTGCAGGACAGACACAAGGTAGTTTGGCCCCTAGACAAGAGCTTCACTCAGTGCCCCCCTGTCCTGTATTACCATTTCCCTCCTTACCATGATGGTTATTAAATAAAGAGAGCAAGAAAATGTACAAGACTTTCATTTATATTACTGCCCCCTGTACCTATACCAGCAAGCTCAGCAGCCCTCCATCATACAGCCCTCCTGCAGCCATCATATTGCCCCCAATCTTTACCTGTGTCAGCAGCAGCCAAAAATAAACCTGATCCCATCATATTGCCCCCCAGTATTTATGTACCTATGCCAGTGCCCAGCAGTAACAGCAAATATATGGGCCCCAAATCTGTACGTGGCTGTGCCAGCAGGAGGCTTCACACTTTACAGTAATAGAGAGAAAGTCTTGAGTTCAGTGTAACTGTGCAAGTGTGAGAGCAGCGAGAGTCCCACCAAGCAGCCCCCCAGCTCTCTGCCTCTCTCTGTCCCCCAACACATCAGTGATGTCATTGACGCGTATACGCACATCACACTGCACCGCACAGAAGGAGATATTACTTGCCGGCAAGAGGGAGAAGGGGAAGGAGATGGATTCCACCCAACTGGGTGACCATGATTACTGAAACTAATTATTAAATAAATGCTTGAAAAAAGTGCGCCCCTCAATGATGACTCCCCAGAGAGCCCCAGACTCTTTTTACCCCTAGTTACAGCCCTGATCCCTGCAGTGAGCAGCAACCATTTGGTTTTTTGTTGTGCTATTAATGTGGGCATGGTCTTGCGGTAACATGGGTGTGGTTTAAAGTGGGTGTGGTCTAAAAACAGGGAGTGGCTAACACTGGTTTCCGTTATCGGCCCTCCACCATGTAGATTAGAAAAATTCCGGCCCTCGGTACCATAGGAGTTGGACAGCACTGATTTAAACCATCAGGATGAAGTGGACTCAGTTTCTTGATCCATTTACCTTCTTTTTGAAAGAGTCTTTTAATTCTATTATCACCTCACCTATCAAGGGCGGCTTCCTCAAGGACACACCAGCGCAGTTGCATGGGGTTATGGTTACATTCAAAATAATGTTTAGAGACCGAAGTATCTGTTTGTGTATTTTCTTTATCATTTCTAATATTGTTTTTATGTTCTTGGAGCCTTTGTTTCACCTCTCTGGAAGTCTGCACAATGTAGCCCAAGCCACAAGGGCATTTAAGGAGATTTACAACATGAGTTGATTTACAAGTAGCGTATACGTTTAAATCAATCTCATGTCCTTTTTTGGGATGGTTAATTTTGCTGCCTTTTATTATAGAAGAGCAACAGTTACAGCTCAGACATGGATACGTTCCCTTCTTTTTCTTACCATGAAATAAAGATTTCTTTTGGCGTGTATCTGATGGGCATAATATATCTTTAAGATATTTAAGACATTTATATCAAAAGAGAAGGAGAGCACCAAATAAATGGCCAAATTGTCTGTCGGTTTACAAAAGAGGCCAATATATTTTAATAACCTTCTCCATCTTGTTGTTATTTGAATTATAAGTCGAGACGAAGGTAAGTTTTTGGTCTGTGTGTTCTTTCTTCTTAGGGCATAATACATTTGCCCAAGGAATAACATCAACGACAACTTCTTCTATGGCCTTATTTATCTGATCAGATTTGTACCCTCTCTCTATAAAGCGTTTAGTTTATGTCACTTTAGCTTCATCATATTTCTCTGTATGAGAAGTTATTCTTCTAAATTGCCCCTTTGGGATTGCTCGTTTCACCTTTGGACTATGAAAGCTGCTTATATGCAGCAAATTATTCTTATCCACATTCTTCCTGAACAAGTCAGTGTTTATTACACCATTAGTTAGAGTCATTGTGACATCCAAGAAACTAATTTCAGAATATGAACATTCATGCGTAAATTTAATTGTCTTATGGCTCTTCCTCAATCATTTTTTCAAGCAAATCCATAGGGCCATTCCAAAATAATAGAATGTCGTCCACAAACCTATAATAGGCACAAATATGGCGACAGTAAGGTTCTTTTTTCAGAAAAAAACGTTTTTCAAGATGGTGTACAAATAAATTAGCATAAGAGGGGGCTACCGTTGCCCCCATGGACGTGCCAGTAAAATATATTCTCGAAGGTGAAATAATTTTTGGTCAATACCATATTAAGGCAATCCAAAATAAAATATTTTCTGATTAGGCAGACTGGTATCAAGCAACAAGTCCTCTATACATCCCATTCCTTCATTATGAGGAACGGAAGTGTAGAAACTCTGGATATCAATCCCGCATAGTATAATCCCTGGTGGGAGTGTCCCCATATCCGTAAATCTACACAATAGGTCGGTGGTGTCTTTAAGGCATACGGAATACACATACACTGGCTGTATTATCAGAAATCATGTGGCCCCGTACAGCAAAATGATCAGGACCCCCCGGGGGGCCTAATGGATAAAAATGAAACCATGTATTGATGACAAAAGGCCCTAGTGGTCCCATTGAAAATAAAACCTATTTCCAATAGACATTCATTCAAAGAGAAGAAAAGCTAACAACGCAGTTTATTGCCAATAGATTAGCCACAACAGTGCAAGCTATAACACTATATTTATTCTGCAGAATGTTTTACCATATCTGAGTAAACAGCTCTACAATCTCTGTTTGTTTAGGATAGCAGCTACAGTATTAGCTTGGTATGACATCACTTCCTGTCTGAGTCTCTCTCTGCTCCCTCATAGCTCTGGGAAGGGGAGCAAACTGAGCATGCTCAAGCCCTAGCCCTGGAGGTTTAAGCTGAAAACAGTTAGTCTGATACAGAAGCCCATGAGTACACAATAGAAGGTGTGATGTTTGACAGAGGACTCAGAGCAACATTACTTTGAGGGGGTTACTGGTGTATTTATATAGACCTTTCTGATAAATCTTACTTACTTTTAGCGTTCTATATTGAACAATTGAATTCATGTTTTAAATAAATTTAGCAAATGGCCACAAAATAATGAAGACGTGAGGTCAGGTGCCCGCATCTTCTTTCCCCTACACCTTATTCTGTGCAATGGGGGTTACAATTTAAAGGAAAACGATAACCCCCAAACAATGTAGGTCTCTATAAAAAGATATTGGATAAAATGGCTCATGTGTAAAACCCCCGGCTTTTTTTATTTTATGTAAATAAACCGTGTTACACTGGGGCAGTGTGTAGTTCGACATGCGGCTAAACCTCCCCACACTCCAATAAAGAGACTGAGAACTGAAGTCTGTAGATTTTACTGGATAAAGAGCTGAGTACAAAGAATAATAATGCAGAAACATAGCAAATACATAACTATAACACTAGCTGGCATGACAGGTATATACAGCAATGTCTCTGGGGGTGCTGGCAGTTGTGGAGGTGATTTGGTGCAACTTTGAGTCTATTTGTTACCAGCGATGCTACAGTGAGGAGATGAGAAACTTAGTGCTTCTTCCACAGCATGGACTGTACAATTGAGTCTTAGCTCCCACAAGGCATTGTGCTGGGTCACATGGTAAAACTACAGTAGCTGGTTAAGTCCAAATGCAGTTCTGCCATAAGCCATATGGAGGTGCTGAATAAACATAAAATGGCCTTGTGTAGTTACAACAAGCATCCAGCAGAGGGAGCATGTGAGTCAGGAAATCCCATAGCATGGTAGAAGCTTATGCTGGAGACATGACAGTATGTGCCATTGGGTAATCAGAAATAGAAACTCTAACCCTTACCATTTTAAAAAATAAGGGCCACCCCCTGGGATTGTAGGACACAAACAAACCATACATGTTAGGTCACATCAGCCAATTAAAATAGAGTTCTGTCTTTTTCTTCCACACCTCTTTTGGTCAGGTGATCTCTTCCTGTTACAGTTAGAGCTGCAGTATTGCTGGTCAGGTGATCTCTTCCTGTTACAGTTAGAGCTGCAGTATTTCTGGTCAGGTGATCTCTTCCTGTTACAGTTAGAGCTGCAGTATTTCTGGTCAGGTGATCTGAGGCAGCACACAGACCATCACTAAATGGGAATGTTAAAGGGCAATATTTATATAACACATTTTTGGGCTATTTACACCAATGGGGTTAATCACCAGCTAGTAAATTAGAGCATGGGTTACACTGCACACTATAACTTAAGGCAGGTGTTATGTTTTGGGTAGCCGAAGATGAGTAGAGTATAACAGTGCTTTATTAGCAGAGTCATGCAGGCATTACACAACAGTAAGCTTTCTCTTTCAATTTAAAGTACTGTGCAAAGTATGCACAGTATAAGTATGAGCACAGTGACATCTACAGGCCATTTGCATGAACACCACATATTCCCTCTATAGTAGGAAAGCATTTGGACAACTATAATAAACAGCAACATTAAGCAGTATGCATTTTAAAACAATTTTATGCATTAGTCACATAACATAGTCTTGGGTCTATGCAGGTAGTTTTCTGATTCTCTCAGTACGTCTTATATCATACAGGAGTAGGAAAATGTCTTCTCCAAAGTCATATCTAACAGGAGCAAGACGACTTGCATTCCATATGAGTCCATCAGACAGTTCATATGTGTATGGTCCTCGCTGGCGTCTCACTTCAAGTGGTGTAGTAAATTTAGATTGTCCTTGTTTCAGTACTCCTGGTTTCTTAATTCTGACTAAAGATCCAGGATGAAAGTGCACTTCTCTGGCACCACGTTTTCTGTCAGTATAAGCCTTACATTTGGCTTGGTGATGTTTCACAATGTCAGCAGTAGATGATTTTGTAGGCACAGTATGTTGTGGAAGTTTGATGTCTGCTGGAGATGATCGGGTTGTTGCATGGCGCGTTGCTCTGTAGTTATGTAGGAACTCTGTTGCAAATACTTTCCAAGATTTCCCAGTAAGATTTGCTGTCTGTAGTGTTTCTCTCAGACTTCTGTTGAATCGCTCGATTTCTCCATTTGCTTGTGGGTAACACACTGAAGATTTCCTATGCACAATATTCCTCTCTTTTAGAAAGGATTCAAACTCAGATGAGACAAACTGTGGTCCGTTGTCTGATATTAACTCCTTTGGATTACCTTCTCTGCTGAAGACTGTAGACAGAAATGTTATCACTGTAGCTGATGTTATTTGAGAAACAAATGCAATTTCAGGCCATTCACTATAATAGTCTATCAAGGTTTATAGCAAATCTACAGTCAATAGGAGCATCTGTAAAAGGACCCACAATATCAATAGCAAGTTTTTCCCATGTTGAATAAGGGAATGGTACTGGCTGAAGTGGTGGTGTATGTGTGATAGCTGTTTTGTCATGATTCTGACAAGTAACTCAAGAATGAATGGCAGTTACCACATCTGCATCCATTGCTGGCCACCAGTATAGTTCTCATAGTGTTTGTTTTGTATGTACAATTCCTTGATGACTCTCATGTGCAAGTTGTATGAGCTTTTCTTGCAAGGTCTCTGGTACCAGTAAACGATGAGCTCTACGGACAACATAGCCATCTACTAAGGACAGTTCATGTCTAATCCCGTAGTAAGGTTGAAGATCAGGACCGAGTTTCTTCTCAGCATTTGGCCATTTGCTTTGTTACATGTCCCGTAGTTTTACTTGAATTGGACATGTGAGGCAGACAGAGCTTATCTGCTATCTGCTGTGTAACTTGAGCCTTTTCTCCTTTGAATGGCTGCCCCCATTGCTACACAGCAGCTTATTTATATAAACAATAGTAGTGTTTCTGAGGCAAACACAGCAGTTTTACCAGGGCAAGGCAACACTGCATTATATTTTCATTACTTTAAAACACTTATTTTTTTGATGTTACTGTTCCTTTAAGAGGGATATAAATGAGCTGGAGAGAGTGCAGAGACTAAGTGCAACTAAACTGGTTAGAGGGAGGGAAGAGTTAAATTATGAGGGGAGACTGACAAGGTTGGGGTTGTTTTCTCTGGGGGAAAAAAGGCGCTTGTGAGGGGACATGATTAGACTTTACAAGTACATTAGAGGACATTATAGACAAATAGCAGGGGACCTTTTTACCCATAAAGAGAATCACGTACCAGAGGCCTCCCCTTCAGACTAGAGGAAAAGAAGTTTCATTTAAAGGAACAGAGTAGGGGGTTCATCACAGTGAGGACAGTGAGGTTGGGGAATGCACTGCCGGGTGATGATTCAGTTAATGACTATAAGAGGGACTTGGATGATTTCTTGGACAGACATAATACAAAGGCTATTGTGATACTAAACTCTATAGTTAGTATAGATATGGGGATATATCATTTATGTGACAGTAGGGAGGGGTGTGTGTATGGGGCTGCGTTTTCATTTGGAGGGGTTGGACTTGATGCACTTTGTCTTTTTTCAACCCAATGTAACTATGTAACCATATGACTGTAACATACAGATATACTGGAGAAAAAAATTGTATGCTGTGGACTTCAAATGAATTGAAAGAAAGAGAAGCTGTTGTGGTTAAAGTTTGAAACCTACATTTAGGGGAGAGAAGAAATAAAACCCAATCACTGTGACCTGTCTAGGGGTGTGACTTAATGTCACAGTGATGTCTAGGGGTGTGACTTAGAAGTTGAAGAGATTTGGATATAAATAGGTCATGGACTGCTGTGAGTCAGATTGACCGTACATTCAAAGAGCATGAGAGAAAGGCAGAGAGGGTGATGGCTTTATGTGAATAAGGTTTGTAGAATTAAAAGTGTAAAGATCTGGAAGATCTCTAAGACCACATCTGTGTGTGAGAGTAGGTGAGGATAGGAATGATGAGAGAGTGGGTCCAGGGTTTGGGGAGATGTCCCCAGCTGCAAGTAACAGCAATCAGGAAAGTGACACAAGGTGTAACCTAGATTTGAAAGTGGTGGTAACAGTGCAAGACTGTTGTTTAGATTGAGAGAGAATGATGGAAGTAGTGAAGAAAAGATTAGAATTTCAGGATAGTTTGGTTGATGTTGGAGTGCAGAGGATATAGGGAGAAGAATGGAGATAGAGAAAAAAAATCAATTGATTTAAACATAGTTAAATGGTATAACCAGGCTTATCTTGTTGACAGCAAACAATCTTCCACTTCATGTCCAGATTTACAGTTTTAGCACAGTTTGAAACCATGCACTACATGTCTGCATCTTCTACACAATTTTGGAATACCATTAAAGAAACCATCAGTGTTAACTGTTCCCAACCAAAATCTAGCTGGAAGTTACTTTTTTTTTCAAAGACCATCTTAAATCTGTACTTACCTATCCAAATTCCATGTTCATTCAAGATCTTACCAATTAACCCAACCCAAGCTTCTTACAGGAATGACCAAGGATTGCTTCAATCTCATTGAAAGGCACAAAAGGGTCCATAATTCTGTACCACAAGAACAGACTCTTACTGAGCAAAATGTGGACAAATTCCACTCCAGACTCAAAAGCTCCACCACCTAATTCTTTATCCAGACATAGGCAGGAACTTCACCATCTTCCACATCCATTGTGACAGCTCCCCCCTGATCAGAGTTCTATCTGGAGTGAGTGACCACCTCCCATTGCCTGGAGCAGGGGTGTCCAAACTTTTTGCAACAAGGGCCAGATTTAGTGAAGTGAAAATGTGTGAGGGCCGACCATTCAACCTGACATCAATTCGTAGCTAGCTTGTGATCAGGATCATTCTGCAACTCCCAGCATCCCTCTTATTTCAGGATCTCCTCTATAAATCAATAAAGCCCAAGTTAAAAAAAAATACATGCTGCTGTAAAGGTGCCAAGTATCACTGCCCAAAGTGACCAACTGCAATCCCAGAAAACTTCTCAATCAGTTTCAATATTCACCATGAAAGCACAGAGTACCTTAACCCACATCAGCACTGCTCTGTGTCCAACCCACAAGCCACCAAACTGCCAGCCCAGTGCCACCAACACAACCCGTGTCCCAGAGCTTATTGATAGTGACATAGGTTTGTCAGTATGACGGTGTCTGTATAGGAAGCCGAGCACTGTCCAGTGCAGAATGAGCCCATGACAGACTGAGGGTCAGCTCCAGAACAGCCTAAGCCCAGTGGCAGGAGAATAACGAGGCCATTGCCAGAGCCAGGCACCTCCCAGCAAACACAGTGTTTAGTAGTGAGACATTCCCTGTCCGTCCTCTCCCTCACACAGGCCTCTCGCTCCGACCCCCACCCCTTGCCTGCAATATCCAAGCCTACCTACAAACCACTCCCATCGAGACTCTTCAGTCAGTCCCGTAGTGTCTGGGCCGGTGCTGGGTGGAATGCAGCTTCTGGGAATGACATGCGTGCTCACCAACCAAACCAAATGTCCCGACGGGGCCCCGTACGATGTAGGCTCCTCCTAAAAGCAAAACACTCCCCCCACGATCAGCAGTGGCAGTCGCTGTCATTGAGCAAATAGCACTGAATCACCCAGAGCTGCCGATAAAGGATAAGTCAGGGCCGAACATTACCAATCGTGTTTATTTGCCTCTTCTAATCTTTCACTGGACTGAATCTGCCTGTAGCACCCAGAGGTGCTGGGGGCGCATACAGCATACCAAAAGATGCAATACCTCCAGTTTCATGTGCAGGCCTTATTCTGGTATATTTTTGGAATCTGCTGCGGGCCAATTAAAAATGGATCGTGGGCCGCATTTGGCCCGCGGGCCGTAGTTTGGACACCCCTGGCCTGGAGAATGACCTCCCCCCCAAAAAAGCAATGGGCTTAAGGTGGCTTTTATGACCACCAATGCCCAAAGGCCAAGGGGTTGTGTTTCCAGATACCCAATGACCCAGATGTTCACCTGGTTTGAACCACAAAGCTGAGAAGCGATTTGCTGTAGTGATGTGTAGAGATGTCAAACTAGACCAATCAAAACAGCTAATCAAAAGATAAAAGATCACCATCCAAGAGCAAGGAGACAGTCACAAGTATATACAAAAAACTAATTACATTGTTATTCCAATATTTCAAACCCCACAATGACATCACTTCAGAATTTTCTCTCAAAAAATAAATCTACATTTCACTCAAAGCAATTTTCATACAATCTTTAACATCAATGATATCACGTTTTGAAAAAAAATATTTTGCCAGATGGCAATTTTAAAACAAGTAATAATCCTTGGAATCCTTGTAAAAGGATCTTGACTAACTGGCAATCTGGGCAGCTAAGTGGCAAATGAGATTCAATGTTGATAAATGTAAAGTCCTGCACCTGGGATGTAACAATATCCACTTATACCCTTAATGGGACTGCACTAGGCAAATCCATAATGGAGACGGAGCTTGGAGTCCTTGTAGATAATAAACTTGTCTGTAGCAAGTAATGCCAGTCAGCAGCATCAAGGGCAAATAAGGTCTTGATCTTGTATTAATTAATTCAATTGATTCACGGGAGGAGAACTTTCTGCCAAAGGCAACCCAGAAGCCCCAGTATTTTTGCCAAAGTGCATAACCTGCATTTACCAACATTGAACCTCATTTTCCAGTTTGCTGCCCAGTTTTCCAGTTTAGACAAATCACTGTGCAAAGTGGCAGCATCCTGCATGGAACCTATAGTTCTGCAAAATTTAGTCTCATCTGCACAAATAGAAACAGTACTTTCAATGGCCACCTCCAGGTCATTAATAAACAAATTGAAAAGCAAGGGACCTAGTACAGAGCCCTGCGGGTCTCCACTTACAACACCTTGCCAAGTGTCTTTGGAATTTTCTTAGCTGAGGCAGTTACCAGTGATTGACTTTTTCCCTGAAGAACTAGAATTACCTTAAGAGCCCATATGTCCACAGACAGGCTTTTTTATATATAGGCGACTTTCTTTGCCACACATATTCAGAACTTTCTGTGACTGACAAGCAGCAGCACTATGACATGGCCAACCACATTTGTTACACTTGGACAATCTCCCTTCAGAGAACATGCGTTCTGTGTATGCCTGAATAGCCAACAATTATGACAGAAAAGAGGCATCCCAGAGTAAGTACTTCTAATGATAAGGAAGTTAGATGGAAGGTGCATGAACCCCTCAATCCTTCTAAATTGTGCCAAAATGTAACCACAAATTGTCTTTTACCATTCCAGTAGGCCTCCTCGTTTCTCACATGTCAAAAATGGGCTTTTGAACAATAACATTCAAGGAAGATAATGATATTGGCTGTCTTGATATGTGCATTGTATGCATGTACAACCAAATGTAAGTCAACTTGACCATACAAATAAAAGCACTGCATAGAATGCCAATGGCAATGTGGTATGGAAGTGAAGTTGACAGTGTACACTCCGTGACTTTCTTGATCCTGAAGACACAGGATATCATCACTCTTTATGTGGAGAACTTCAAACAGAACCTCCTGAACAACAAAACACAGACCCTTCTATAGATTATGTTCCTCCTCCACCTCAATGTGGATGGTGTTCTTCAGAAGGGTCTCCCTGGATGGAAATATATAGGAGAATATCATTGGGAAAGGTTCCAGACATCAACAAAGATAATAAGTCTTTCACCTTAATTTAAGCCATCAAGGTCATCAGGTCTTTACATTCGTAGTCGGTACATGAACCAACCGCCTAGTGATCACAATTCTGTACAATCCCTGTCCTCTTCCACAACAGCAGTAGATGGATGAAGTCTGCAAGTAAATGAGATAAACAAGACAGAGGAAGAGGAGCTCTGAATACATTTCAGCATCACTTCTATACTAACTACACTTGAGCTTGAGCTTAGCCAAGAAGGCAGAGAAGTGATCTGGCATAATGATGTCAAGAGCTGCCAAAGTGGCCCTATCAAAACTGAACTTTCAAGAACTATTACCAGACCTATAAACTTTAAATTATACAATACAAGATTTCAATAATACTTTATTGAAGAATCAAAAAATGAAAGTATACCATCCAAGAGTGAGGATACATAATCAAAAGAGTAAAAATAAAATAATATGGCATTCCAATATTTCAAGCCCTACAATGACTTTGCTTCAAAAATCCTCAAAAAATA
Organism: Xenopus laevis; assembly: GCF_017654675.1. Lineage (NCBI taxonomy): Eukaryota > Metazoa > Chordata > Amphibia > Anura > Pipidae > Xenopus > Xenopus laevis. The sequence continues at coordinate 233,726,382 of NC_054371.1, forward strand.
AATGCACATTTCACTCAGAATTTTTTTTATACAATATTTAACATCAAGTTTAAACAAATACATATTTCTCACTTCCCAGATGGCATTTTAAAATCAATTAATAATCATTCAACATACAGTGTGTGGTTTACAAGAAGGGCAGGTAAGACCAAATAAGAAGATAAAATCACCGGCACAACAGGATATTTCTAGCAGGGAAACCCTTGCTCGTTTATTATCCAGAAATAAACGAGCAAGGGTTTCCCTGCTAGAAATATCCTGTTTTTTTTCTCTTCTTTGATTGTTGTGGAGGCTGCCAATACCTCCTTCATCGAGCATCAGGTGTCACGAGATTTGGACGGCCAGGGTGTGCGAGGTGACTCCTCTCTTCTTCCTAAGAAGACCAAATAAAACATGTTCATGATATAACATAAAAGAATAAAAGCAGATTAGGAACATCTTTTCCCCCCATAACAATTATTTCTGTACATTTATTTTAAGCTGTTACATTTTCAAACACCATAGAAACGCCACCAATGTCAGATCACAAGGTCATCTTATCTGAGATTTTCTCAGTTTTGGGACCTTCTGCTCCATGGCTTTGGTCACCTACATAGTTACATAGTTAAATAGAGTTAAAAAAAAGTCCAATTTTATCCAAAGATTGGGAATCACTCACAGAGGCAGATTTTCCTGCAAGTTAGCTTTTTATTGTGCATCCACACGACATGTTTCGGACCCACTGGTCCTTTTTCAAGTGTGTACAAACAGCTGTGAAATGAACACATTTTATACCTTGTGTGTTGTAGTCCCGCCCACCAATTAGTGCAACATAGTAATTAACCCTTTCATCCTGAAGGGTTACTTAAAGAGTGAAGAGGTTCTCACACTCTTCTGTGTGTCCATGTGAGAATCAGTCCAAGTCCATATTAAGTAATATTGTTCATCCTTAATGCAACATTGTGAGGTTAAAATATAAATATATACATATTTTCTGTGTATGTTTACACAAGGTACTGCTCAGATATGAGCCTACCTTTGATCACTTGAACAAACATTGTTAATCCTTTGTTTACATGTAATTATTTCAAATATATATATTTCAGCCTCAATGGATATTTCTTACCATTAGGTGCTTTCTATATCACATGAATTATTGTAGTTTAATTCTAGCTGTCTTCAGTATCTGTGGAGGAAATGGACAATTTTTTATTATCCTAAAAAAGGTGTAATGCTCCAGTGATCATTCATTCCTATTGGGGTCATTGCATTCATTTTTATGATCCAATAGGCTTCTTTTTGAGACAGTGCTTTTTTAGTATCACCTCCCCTGTTAGGCACTTTTATCTGTTCTAACACCATCCATCTCAGTTGGCTCACACTATGCCCTTCCGTATGGAAGTGTCTAGAGACAGATGTGTCAGTAGATGTTCCTATTTTGAAATTTCTAATGTTTCCCCTGTGCAGTACTTTGTGTAAACATACACAGAAAATATGTATATATTTATATTTTAACCTCACAATGTTGCATTAAGGATGAACAATATTACTTAATATGGACTTGGACTGATTCTCACATGGACACACAGAAGAGTGTGAGAACCTCTTCACTCTTTAAGTAACCCTTCAGGATGAAAGGGTTAATTACTATGTTGCACTAATTGGTGGGCGGGACTACAACACACAAGGTATAAAATGTGTTCATTTCACAGCTGTTTGTACACACTTGAAAAAGGACCAGTGGGTCCGAAACATGTCGTGTGGATGCACAATAAAAAGCTAACTTGCAGGAAAATCTGCCTCTGTGAGTGATTCCCAATCTTTGGATAAAATTGGATTTATGCAGGGTGCCGGAGACGGAGCATCCAGGGAAAACATCACACAAATTATAGAGCATGAACGCTAATCAGTGCCACAGTTACCAAGAAGTAATTAAAAAAAAGTCCAACCCCTCCAAATGAAAACCCAGCCCCATACACACACCCCTCCCTACTGTCACATAAATGATATATCCCCATATCTATACTAACTATAGAGTTTAGTATCACAATAGCCTTTGATATTATGTCTGTCCAATAAAGCATCCAAGTCCCTCTTAAAACCTGAGTCTCTAATAAAAGGATCTATGGTTCAATTCTCTTTTAAAAAAAATAAGAGGTTGTAGAAACAACAGTGACATCATCCATTTAGCTGCAAACTTTTACCTGTCACCCATTACCACCAGGAACTGGAATGCCTCTAAGTTTTTTATCTTTATACCAGGATTATAATAATTAGCATGCATTTTTAGAGCACCAACATATTTCGTAGTGCTGTTAAATAAATTTTCTTATACATAGACCACACAGAATTACATACATAGAACATACAGAATTATATACATAGAAACCAGGAACAGATACAAGGGGGGAAGAAGGACCTGTGCAAAAGAGCATAAAAACTTAAAGGGGAAGGGATTAAGGGGGGCGCTAGTGAGGCGTGATCCAAGATGGTCGCAACCTAGGGTCGCTCCTCACCCACGCAGTCTAAATCTCCTGTCAATCACCTAGCATCAGCTCTCTGAAGGTGGAAAACAGTGACCTTTGGCTCACACCTCCAAAAGGTATACTTTATGGCCAGCTAGGCCTAACGATCCACCACGCGACATTATCCTGCGGCTACATTTTCACAAAATGCAAGTGGAGATTCTGCAAGCGGCCCGTCGCCAAGCAAACATGGCCCATGACGGAGTGAAATTTCAAATTTACTCAGATATTGCTCCGGCCACTCTTCTGAAACGTAAGTCGCTTGCCCCGGTCACTAAATTCCTACAGGCCCACCAAATTAGATATCGCTGGCTGTTCCCATTTGGCCTGGCCTTTACACACAACAATCAGTCCTATCACATTACAACACATCAAGAAGGCCTAAAACTCCTGTACAAACTTCGACTGGCAGAGGCCTCGATTCCTAACTCTCCAGCTACGTCTCCGCATCCCTCACGGCAACATGTTTCGCCAATCTGGTCCAAAGTTCAGATATAAGTTTTGGAGTAAAATTCGCCTCATCGGGCTAATGACCACCAGGTCTGAACTGGTTCGGAGCCAGTTCCCCCCCCCCCCCAGTTACAGTAAGATATGTGGTTACACAAATTATAAATACTCATTATGAGTCTAAAACTAATCTCACATAATGCCCAAGGGCTGAATTCTCCAATAAAACGTAGGAAAGCCTTCACATACTATTCCACAGCCCAGGCAGATATTTTATACCTCCAGGAAACACACTTCTCAAACACTTCATATCCCAAATACCTTCATAAAAAATATCCAGTGGTATATATGGCCAATAGTGTTTCCAAGACTAAGTAGCTATATGTTTTAAAGCTGGCCTTCCAATTCAAATCATTGATAAACATGAAGACCCTGAGGGGAGGTTTCTGGCTCTTAAACTGTGGTTCAATGATAATAAGCTTACATTGATCACTTACTATGCGCCCAATTCAGCTCAATCTGAAAAGTTGGTTGCCTTTGTCTCTAACTGGGCGGAAGGTCATTTAATAATGGGCAGTGACACTAATGCGGTGTTAGATAAATATTGGTATAGGCAAGCGCAACCAACTGTAACTAACTTATTAACGCTGCCTTCGTTCAGTGGCTTCCCAGGCCACTATATGGGAAGCCCACAAATCGGTTGTTAGGGGTCATTTGATCCAATTGGGAGCAATGCGTAAAAAACTCTGTAATGCCGAAATTGAAAAATTGTCTGAACAATTAACAGACTTAATTACAACCCAAACTAACAACCCTGAGAGGGATCTCTCAAGGCAAATACATAGGGCCCAGATAGAGCAGGACTTGTTTCTCACCACCAAAGCTCAACTTGCAAACCAATAGACTCAACAACATTTTTATCTCTATTCTAATAAACCTAGCAGGCTCTTTGCAAGACGGTTGAGAAATAGGCTGGATTACACTCCAATATCAAATATTAGAACTTCTTCAGGGCAAACCACAAACGCTATATACCTAAAATCCTTCATGAGTTCCATATGTTCTATATAAAGTTGTACGACTTCCCGAAGCCCATATCTAAAACCCAACTTGATACCTTTTTTAAGGAACTCCAGCTCCCTAAAATCAATGAAAATCTCAAATGCGCTTTAGACTCAGAGATCTCTGAAAGCGAAGTCAAATTAGCTTTCTAAAGCCCCAGGCCCAGATGGCTTCACAGCCACATACTACAAAAAATTCTCCCATATTCTCACACCGCATATCACTAATATGTTTAATCAACTACTGTTAGGAGACTTTTTACCACAGTAGTCCCACACAGCCAATATTTCTCCTATCCCAAAACCCCACTCAGATCTTACAGATTGTAAAAATTCAGCCCAATTTCGGTATTAAGTATAGATGTGAAAATCTTATCGGGAATATTGGCTGCGAGGATAAAACGAAATCCTTCCTAATATGATCCATAGAGATCAGGTGGGCTTTGTGAGGGGATGACAGGCTCCGGATGCGATCCGCAGAATCACAATTTTAACGAACCAGGCTCATACACTTAAAATTCCATCAATGTTATTGAAACTGGACATCAAAAAAGCATTTGACTCAGTGGCCTGGCCATACATGTACCGCGCCCTCAAGGAATGGGGGTTCGGGAATAAATTTACTAAATGGATTGCAGCATTATATCATAACCCGCTAGGGAGGATTACTATCGGACCCACACATCGCCCACGTTCCCTATTGCCCGAGAAATTAGGCAAGGTTGTCCCCTCTCCCCACTTCTCTTCAACCTGATGATTGAGCCATTGGCGATAACTCTTCGGTCTAATCCCAATATTCACAGGATAAAACTGGGGTCCAATGAACACATCCTAAGCCTATTACGGCATTAATCACTCGCCCGCTTACTTCTCTCCCGAAATCTTTATGGAATATTGCAAACTTTTGGGTCTCTCTCAGGTCTGGTTTTAAACCCATCCAAAACAGAAGCCTTAAATATCAACCTCCCCCCGGAGGTAGTTAAATTATTATGAATTAACTTCAATTTTCATTGGTGTGAAAAACATATTTTAATTCTAGGCATTCGTTACACCCCATTATACCACCAACTATACCAAGCTAACTACCCATTAATTTACAAAAAATTACAAAAGATGCTGGAAGATTGGGGGAAATATCACATTTCCTGGATGGGTAAAATTACAGCCATTAAAATGACACTACTTCAGAAAATTCTCTACCTATTTAGAGTGCTCCCCCAAATTAGATTATCTTAAAAAATTTGAACGGTCCATAATGGCTATATTTACTTTATTTAGATGGTGGTCTTGGTTTGCCCAATCTTTACAAATACTTTTTAGCTTCTCAACTAGCACAGATATCAACCTTACATGTGCAATACCAACCTTATATGGGTTGAGCTTGAGAACACCCTAGCACATTCATTCTCAGCTGAGGCATTGGTGTGGACTCCGCAGAAAGTTAGACCCTTGATCGTAAGCCCCTGTTTGTTACACACACTTTCTCTATGGGACTTGAACGCTAAATAATATGCTCTTTTTTCTCCTCACTCCCCGGTAGCTCCAATCATCTGCAATCCTATTTTCATACCTGGTATCTCAGCCCAGTCCTTTTCATGGTGGACTTCTAAAAAAATTACAAGACTTGCTCACTTATTTACTGTCAGGAAACCCTGTAATGTGTCATCTTTAAAAGACACATTTGACCCTCCAGAATCAGAAGTGTTTAGGGCTACCCAACACCTTCACTGGGTCGCAGAGAGATGGAGGCTGTCTCTTCCTCTTCAAACGTATTTTGAAAGATGGTGTTACAAAGAATATATCCCTCCTAAATCACTTTCTTTATTATATCGTAATATGATGTCACCAAAGGTAGCCTCTAATCTAAAATACATAAAACTCTGGGAAAAAGAGTTGGAAGCACCTTAACAGAAGAAGACTGGTTCAAGGCATGGTCAAACTTGAAACAAAGCTCAGTTAACACAATTTTAACAGAGGCTGGTTATAAGGTACTTATGAGATAGTATCTTACACCGGTAAGACTAGCAAAGATCTGTCATACACCCAATGACCAGTGCTTCCAGGCTGTACAATACCAGGCTCAATGGGTCATATATGGTGGCTTTGCCCACGAGCAGTTCAGTTTTGGGTGAGAGTATATCAATTGATTTTCTCTGTCCTTGAAATAAACTTACACAAAAACCCATACGAGGCCTTGATGGGTTTACCACCAAAGGGAGTCCCTAGAATGAAATGTAAGTTACTGAATCATATATTTTTAGCGGCTAGGCAAACTATAGCCACATGCTGGAAGTCCCCAAATATAAACTACGTTATGTTTAAAAATAAGATTGACTGGATTTACGTAAATGAGCGTTTAACAGGGTTAACATTGGACAATTGTCAACAATACAAAAAAGATGTTATGTCATTAGCAAAAATGAAAGACTTTGGTCTAGATAAGGCTACATGAATGCTATAAGGTGTGAAACTACATATTGCATACAGGTAATTTGACTATCTATGTTACTGTAACATTATGTCCAACATCTGATGTAACAAACCAATTACATTCTTGATAATATATCCATTGTTATTAAGTTTGTATACTTAAATGAATGTCACTGAGTATATTTGTATAAATAAAAATATTTAAAAGGGGAAGGGATTAAGACACAAAGTGCGGGAGAGGGCAAGATCAGAAATAAGCAGGTGAGAGGTGTAGCAGATGGTACTGCATTTAGTATCTATGAGGGGAGGCTTCTCTAAATAAATGTGTTGTAAGAGATCTTTTGAAAGCAGAAAGGTTGGTCAGAGCAAGGGAGAGTATCCAGGCGGGGTGCAGCCCTTTCAAAGTCTTGAATGGAAGTGTGTGAAGATGTAATGAGAGAAGAGTTGAGGAACAGGTCAGTAGAGGAGCATAGTAAGCAGTTGGATGAGTATCTAGAGATAAGTTCAGAGATGTAGGGTGGACAGAGTTAACTGCTTTGATCAGGGTCATAAGCAGGGATTTGCAAAGTGTCGTGGTAGAGGAGCACTTGGTGAGGTGTATAAGCCTGGTGGCAATATTCATTATGGACTGGAGAAGTGTTTCTGATGGGAAAGGCCAAGTTAAGTAAAGTAAGTTTGTTTGGCTAGGGAAAGGCTGGTGTTATAGGAGCGCAGTTCAGATTTGTAGCTCCAAAAGTCTGATTCTAAATAGGATTTGTACCAGTGACACACAAGTGCGTGTGGGGGTGTGGTGTGGAGAGTTGAAATATTAGCAGATTGTGGCCAGAGTGGAAAAATGGAAAATCAAATCATAGTTACCAAGATTTCCTTTACTGAAGCATTGCAGTGGGTACTAATGGGTTAATCCCTGGTCACATGACACAGCAGGAAATAGCAGTAAATTTGAATTCCAGCCCCAGCATTCCATGCTTATTTTGCTGTAAGAGAGCTCTCTCCACTAGGGCTGGTAAACTTGTACCCACTGCCATGAAATAAAAATCTCGGTAAGTATGATTTGATTTTCCATTTTCCTGTACTTCACATGGCAGTGGGTACTAATGGGACATACCAAAGCAGTATACATATCAGGGAGGGAAATACCTGCAACACTATAGTAGTTAAATTATACAACCACTGAGATACTTACAAGGCTATAACACCCCACAGTAATAATTATACTGTACCATAATATCAATAGCAGAATTAGAATAAGTCCAGCTGGTACTTGCAGTAATCTTTGCACTGTAGAAAAAGGACAGTAGAACCTACAGTACCTTACGACACGATTGCCTATTGAGAACAACCAGTCCATAGATTTTTGTGGTTGAATAAATACTCACCACTCTAACTGAAATACTCAAGTATTGTGATGCTCCTTATTACTAGCAGGGATGATGAACCCTTCCATACTTACAAGTTAAATGAAATGGGTAGATGAGCTAGTTAAAGGAACTTTAACCTGTTGAAAGATAGATAATTGTTTAAAACCTTCAGATAAACAATGTTAATTATTATACTGAATAACATCTTGATAAGATTATGCAGTGTAAAGTACTAGACAAGCACTGTCTAAAAATGTCTATAGACCAACTAAGCCAACATGAGAGCATAAAATGATGAAACTATTTACAACATACAACCTGTTGAATTGGCTGCACTGCAACAAAAATTGCTAAAGATGAACTATAGAAGGTTTAAAGATATCAAAACAACTTTACAAGGTCTTGGTGCACATTATATTTACCTGCTGCAGCCGCAAGAAGAATCATTATAATAATAATAAGCTGAAAAGAAAAATGCTAAATATAAAGGTAAAAAGGGTAAGCCTGTAGCCTAAAATAAGACATGTTGCATTGATACTTCAGCTTCAATCTGCTGAAATGTAAAAAGATAGTATATACATACCACAGGTATTGAAGTTTTTCCTCTTTACTGGTACACTCAGTGCTTGAATTGGGGCGGGATGCGGCGGGATGGCATGCCGCCACTTCTTTTTTTTCACGAAATTGCATCCCCTTCAGGCGGGATGGTAGAGAATACCGGAACTTTTTTTTTTTTTGTCCCGGGTTTTTTTTACCTCACTGTTTGTGTCAAAGCTGGCCGGCTATTCCCACTGCTGCTCGCATTTTCAGTTCCAGGGTGGAACTTCGGCGCCTATTGGCCACTACACATTGTGACGTCTAATCTAGCTGCCTGTAATGCAAGCGCTCAGCAGAGATCTCCCTGCAGTTGGTAATCGCTGGGTTAATGACACGTGAACTCACCCAAACTCTCTTTCCTGACTTGGGTTTTGGTGGGGGAGGACAATAACGGAGAACAGAGAGTCTGATTGGCCTGTGGGTGCTCGCAGCGCAGCGAATTGTTGTTTTTCCCCAACGCGAACCTTCACTCCCCCGTCTCCCACCTTGTTCTTGAATCATGAGCAGCCCCATGCAGAGGAACAAGTTAACAAAGCTGTTCTCCGTTATTGTCCTCCCCCACCGTCACGTGTTGCCGCACAAAGTTTTTTTTAAGAGTTCACCGTGATTGATGATCATGTCTCCTGCGTGTGTAAATTCTAGAGTGACTTGTCCTGGCTGCATCTGGGAGAGCAAGGGGGGGGTTAAGAACACTCGCAGCAGAAGAACCAAGTGCTACAGACCTGCACAAATCAAATTACAGACTTCTTGGCTGCTGCACCGAAGGATTTGAATTTCCCGCCCATACTGGCAAAGAATTGTCTGTAACGCTGGGCTATGGACTTGCTAATGGACAAGTTGGTGTCTCAGTGACCCCCCCCATCTGTCTCAGCACAGGGAGATTAGTGGTCTTGGACTTTTTTTTTACTAGCTGGCACATTTTAATTTTTAACCTCTGGAAATGTATTTGTTTTAATATATGTTCTGGGGGTATTTATACATGTTATTGCCACCGTACCATCTTGCTCTGAGTTCTGGGGGTATTTATACATGTAATTGCCATCCTGGTTTGGTTGGGGGTGTGGCCTCTAGAAAAATTTTCGTGGCGAGCTGAGCGCGCCGCTCGTTACTTTGTTTTCCAACTTTTGACTGTGGGTGGGGCTACATCTGTCACACCCCCATCCCTTCACCTTTTTGTTCCCAATTCAAGCACTGGGTACACTGATAAATAACTTACTATTCTACATTTTGAATGAACCTACTGGAGGTACCTACTGTAAAAGAAAAGAAAATGGTTTGGAACATTAGCTGTAGCTTACATGTGCAGGATCATATGTAATACTTTAATAAACATCAGACCTAACACAATGTAGTAGAGCAATACACAAAATAGATACTTTGAAATGCCTAAGCATATCTGAGATATTTTATCAGAGTCTTAATAATGTAGTAACCTGCAGCATCAATCCATGCAGAGAACCCTGTATGACAATAGACTTGTATATTACAACTTCTCTACCTTCTTATTACAAAATAGATACACTAACAGCTGAAACTGGAATATGCTACTGAAATGAGCTGCTAAACTTACAAGCAGAATCTATGATGAACTGGTATATGTTATAACAATCTGTGTATGAGAGAGATTACTTGCAGATATAGAACTCATAATAATTTGCTGAATTTTCCATGTGTTGGTTTACTGAAATTATAGCATTATAAATGGAATTATAATTGATAGTATTTACCATCGAAGTACAAGATGTAACCTGTAACAACAATAATTAATTGCAGAACAATAATTAATTGCAGATACAAAAGTATTAATACATTGCCTGGTTACTTACAGGACCATAGCTCATAATTGGAGTTGTTCTGCCCAAACTTACCTGCATCACATCGGATGCATTTGCAGAGATGCTGAACCAAGGTGCTGAACTGCAAGAAGTATGCAGTACTAATACAAAGAAAATGCATGTAATAGAACTGTAGAAACCATCAATAGTGACCTCCAGTATTAAGGATGATAGTTGTGAAATAAAATCTTGATAATAATCAGATGGTACAAAAACTATGAATGCATGGAATTAATATGCCAAGAATTTATATATGTATTAAGTATTTAGTAGTAACAGTAAATATGGGTAGTAAAATGCATTGGTTAAATTAATGAATAGTTATTTCTGCCATGTTAACTGCAGATTGTCCTGTAACATGTTTATAGACTGTATGTTGACAATTATTTGAATCTATAGAATACACAATATATACTGAGAATTGTCACTCATTTATCTGCAGAACATATGTTGCACTGAGTAGTTGCAATCTAGTATTAATATGACTTTATGTGCACCTTTATCATTAATAGTGACACCCAGAAAAAGGATGGACTGCTGAATGCACATGATTTAAACGTTGAGTAGTTGCACCCAGTAAATGAGTTGGTTAATCCGCACCTATATATGTATAGTGTTTGTACTAATTATAGCCTTAGAAATGTTGTAGAACCGCATATGCATAATATTTATACTTCATGATTTGCCTCATGCAGTACATATACATTATGTATAATGCTGAGTAATTGGCACATGGTAAAATGATGACTGTATATGCACAATGCATCTCTATATAAATATCTGTATATAAATATCTATACACATAATATACTTACACACAGAGTGATTGTACCTGGCAGTAATAAAGAACTACAGAACACCATAATTAAATGGGGATAGACATGGAATGCTTAATGTACATTAATACACTGAGAAATCTCCATCTAGTAGCAATTGTGAATCAAAAATAATGATTACCGGATGCATAAATAGATACCAAGTATTTGCATAGATAATATACTTAGTTGTTACAGACTACAGATTGCATAGTATATACTTGCTGAGAAACTATAACATGGTATTTACTGAATAGTTGCTTGTATCCTTTAAGTATAATGAATTACAGCATATACAGTATCAATATGCTGAGTAGGTTTCAACACTGGAATATGATTAGTACAAATGTGCAGCATTAGATATTGAGGATTTGCAACATGGTAGTAGTGAAACCTAAATGTCCAGTATTAGTTGCTCCATGTTGCCATAGTGGGCACTCTTGTCTACTTAAACACAGCTCTGTTAGATAAATAAGCCTGGCCATTTTATATTCTACCAAATGAACAGTTATCACATGTATACAGAGATACCGACAGTATAATCTACTGGTGACAACCTGGTAGCACAATAACTTCAGAGAGACAATAATATAACATACTGATTGCAACAGTGACCACAAGCATGAGATGTTACTGTGTTGAGTTGAGTTAATCTGTCCATACTGATGAACTGTTGATATAAACAATATGAACATATTGAATTTACACGTGGTAATATAAATATGGAGATGCAAACAGGCCTCCAACTCACATTAGTAGGAATACAAGCTGCAAGTCCTAGTCCACCAAAGATAAAAGTGATCAAATCAGCAAATCCAAGATGAGTCAACTGGAAGAGGATCAGGCAATATAGACCTACGTTTCAGTTGATGTCTCCTCTGTTAATAAAATGAATTATCTTGTATACTATAGGCAAATCTATTAAGCTGCATGAGCTGGAAGGTAATCAGGCAATATATATACCTATTCTTCAGTTAGGTGCTTTATTAACAAGATGCACAATATCTTGCGTTCTACAGGTAAATCTATTAAGCAGAATCAGCTGGAATATGGTAATATGGACCTAATCATCAGTTAGGTGCTTTTCTAACAAGATGCAAATTACCTTACACACTGCAGGCAAATCCAATAGGCTGGAAGGTAGTCAGGTGATATAAACCTCAGTTTTGTGTTTTCTTAACTTGATACAAGTTATCTTACACACTGCAGGCAAATTCAAGAAACTTGAGGTAATCATGTAATAGAGACCAACTCTTTAGTTAAGTGCCTTTCTACCAAGATGCAAATGACTCTGCACACTGCAAGTAAATCCAATAAACTGAAAGATAATCAGGCAATAAAGACATAATCTTCAATTAGGGGTTTTCTTAATTTGATGCACATTATCTTGCATACTGCAGGCAAATCCAATGTGCAAATTACCCTGCAAGTAAATCCAATAAGCTATAATGTAACCAGGCAATACACTTCTATCTTCATTTAGGTGTTCTTTTCTGGGATACAAATTACCAGACTCTGAGATTCACATAATGCAGGTTCCTCCCAAGATGCTGAATTTCTCAAGATATATCAACGACACTCTGATATTCTCCTGTAACTCACCCACTTAACTAGAACTACCTCCCAGTACCCATAACTGGGGGGAAAGGAAAAATCACTATTTAAATCACAATGTGGCATAGAAATTTGCCTTTGGTTGTTAAAAACTCATTGTACTTACATAGGAGGCTTCAAGCTATTAAACAGAATGTACCTGAGGAGAGACCTTGTCCTTGTTACATTCTCAAATCATTTGGAATACAACCATCGACTTACTGTGCGACTTCAACCACCATGCGGCTTACTGCGATGTACCGGCAACAGAAGGCCATGGTCTGGATAGGACCCTCGCAGGATACATTAAATAAACCCTGGAGCTTCAGCAGTCACAGGCCCGAGACCCTGCTGGTATTGGGATGAGCTCAAACACAGGGAAATAAGGCTGGATTGTGGGGCTGGAATTTAAACTTATTGCTATTTCCTCAGTGTCACGTGACCAGGGATTAACCCGTTAGTACCCACTGCAATGTGAAGTACAGGACAATGGTGAGATAGTAATATAGGAAATTGAACAGAATCTGGACAAAAGATCCAGTGATTTACTTTTGGAGAGAGAGGGAGAGTCTGAGCACAAGGTTGTTCAGATTGTTCACAGGTATATTAAAGATATATTAATATGATGGATGGATGGGGTGTCAGATAAAAGGTAATAAGGAGACAAAGCAGTGAAATTCAGAGGTTGGCCCAGAAGTCGATATATGACAGCAGTGCAAAATGATACAGGAGAAAAGAGCCTAATGCAGTGAGAGTCAAATGAGGAAAAAGACACAGAAGAAACAGGTGGAAGAAATGGAAAAGTGAAGCAGGAAGAGAGAAGTAATTCTACCCAACCCCCTATGAGTGAGGTGTAGGCCCCAATAGCATAGGGCACCTGGTGATGCAGCATCAGTGGGACAAAGCCAGGTTTGATTAATGACAAACAGATTAAAGGAATTAATAAAGAAATAGTTATATTCAGCAAATGGAGCGGCTGTTTTATAGAGCACAGGTAAGATTAACTATGTTTTTGTGTATAAGGATAGTAGTTCTGTGATACTGCCATTTATTTAAAACAAAAAGTA